>NC_044306.2:77754536-77997036 GCF_007474595.2 Lynx canadensis | reverse complement strand
TGGATTATTTGGTTTTTGGGTGTTGAGTTTGATAAGTTCTTTATAGATTTTGGATATTAGCCCTTTATCTGGTATGTCATTTGCAAATATCTTCTCCCATTCTGCAGGCTGCCTTTTAGTTTTGTTGATTATTTTCTTTGCTGTGCAGAAGTGTCATTTTATCTTGGTGAGGTCCCAATAGTTCATGTTTGCTTTTGTTTCCCTTGCCTCTGGAGACGTGTCTAGTAAGAAGTTGTTATGGCTGACATCAAATAGGTTTCTGCCTGTGTTCTCCTCTAGGATTTTGATGGTTTCCTGTCTCACATTTAGGTCTTTCATCCATTTTGAATTTATTTTTGTGTATGGTATGAGAGAGTGGTCCAGTTTCATTCTTCTGCATGTCTCCAGTTTTCCCAACACTGTCTTTTTTCCACTGGATATTCTTTCCTGCTTTGTTTAAGATTAGTTGACCATATAGTTGTAGGTCCATTTCTGGGTACTCCATTCTGTTCCATTGATTTATGTGTCTGTTTTTGTGCCAGTACCATACTGTCTTGATGATTACAGCTTTATAATACAGCTCAAAGTCTGGAATTGTAATGCCTCTCACTTTGCTTTCCTTTTTAAACATTACTTTGGTTATTCAGGGTCTTTCCTGGTTCCATACAAATTTTAGAACTCTTTGTTCTAGCTCTATGAAAAATGCTGGTGATTTTGATAGGGATTGCACTGACTTTGTAGACTGCTTTGGGTAGTATAGAAATTTTAACAGTATTTGTTCTTCCAATTCATGAGTATGGAATGTTTTACCATTTCTTTATGTCTTCTTCAATATCTTTCATAAGTGTTCTATAGTTTTTTTTTTTTAATTTTTTTTTTCAACGTTTATTTATTTTTTGGGACAGAGAGAGACAGAGCATGAACGGGGGAGGGGCAGAGAGAGAGGGAGACACAGAATCGGAAACAGGCTCCAGGCTCTGAGCCATCAGCCCAGAGCCCGACGGGGGGCTCGAACTCACGGACCGCGAGATCGTGACCTGGCTGAAGTCGGACGCTTAGCCGACTGCGCCACCCAGGCGCCCCTGGTGTTCTATAGTTTTGAGAGTACAGATCTTTTACCTCTTTGGGTAGGTTTATTCCTAGTTATCTTATGGTTTCTGGTGCAGTTGTAAATAGGATCGATTCTTTGATTTCTCTTTCTGCTACTTCATTATTGTATATGGAAATGCAGCTGATTTATTTATATTAATTTTATATCCTGTGACGACTGAATTCATGTATCAGTTCTAGCAATTTTTTTGGTGGTGTTTTTTGGGTTTTCCACACAGAGTATCATGTCATCTGTAAAGTGAAAGTTTGACTTCCTTGCCAATTTGGATGCCTTTTATTTCTTTTTGTTACCTAATTGCTAAGGCTAGGACTTCCAGTACTATGTTGAACAACAGTGGTGAAACTGGACATCCCTATTGTGTTCCTGACCTTAGGGAAAAAGCTCTAGTTTTTCCCCATTAAGGATGATACTAGCCGTGGGTCTTTCATGTATGGCCTTTATGATGTTCTATCTCTACTTTCTTGAGGGTTTTATCAAGAAAGGATGCTGTATTTTGTCAAATGTTTTTTTCTGCATCTACTGAGAGGATCTTATGGTTCATACCTTTTATTTTATTAATGTGGAGTATCACATTGATTGACTTCTGAATATTAAAACACCACTGCAGCCCAGAAATAAATCCCACTGATCACAGTTAATATGTCTTTTACTATACTGTTGGATTCAATTTGCTAGTATCTTGTTGAGAATTTTTGCATTCATGTTCATCAGGAATATTGGTCTGTAATTCTCCCTTTTAGGATGGGTCTTTACTGGTTTTGGAATCAAGGTAATGTTGGCCTCGTAGAATAAGTTTGGAGGTTTTCCTTCCATTTCTATTTTTTGGAACGGTTTCAAAAGAATAAGTATTAGCTCTTCTTTAAATATTTGTTAATTCCCCCAGGAAACCATCTGGCACTGGACTCTTATCTGTTGGGAGACTTTTGGTTACTGATTCAATTTCTTTACTGGTTATAAGTCTGTTCAAATTTTCTATTTCTTCCTGTTTGAGGTTTGGTTTTATATGTTCCTAGGAATTTATCCATTTCTTCCAGATTTCAGATATAAATAAGTTTAACCAAGGACGTGAAATAACTGTACCTTAAAAACTGTAAGACATTGATGAAAGAAACTGAAGATGACACAAATAAATGCAAATATATACTATGCTCATGGATTGTAAGAATTAATATTGTTAAGATGTCCATAATACCCAAAGTAATCTACAAATTCATTATAATCCCTATCAAAATACAAGCAGCATTTTTCACAGAACTAGAACAAATAATCCTAAAATCTGTATGGAACACAAACAACTCTGTATAACCAAAACAATCCTGTGAAAGAAGAACAAAGTTGGAGGTATCATGCTCCAGGATTTCAAACTATGCTACAAAGCTTCACTGATCAAAACAAATACAAAGATCAAAAGAATAGAATAGGCAGCCCAGAAATAAACCCACTTACATGGTCAAGTAATCTATGATAATGGGGATAAGAATATACAATGAAAAAAAGACAGTCTCTTCAGTAAATGATGTGAACACTGAACAGCTACATGCAAAAGAATGAAACTGGTTCATTTTCTTACACCATAAACAAAAATAAATTCAAAATGTATTATTGACTTAAGTGAAACCTGAAAACATAAAATTCCTAGGTGAACACACAGGTAGTAAGCTCTTGAATATTGGTCTTAGCAATATTTTTTAGATCTGTCTCCTCAGACAATGACAACAAAAGCCAAAATAAACAAATGGGTCTACCTCAAACTAAAAAACTTCTTCACAGCAAAGGAAAAGATCAACAAAATGAAAAAGCAACCTAATGAATTGGAGAAGTTGTTTGCAAATGACATATCAGATAAGGGGTTAACACCCGAAATATATAAATAACTCATACAACTCAGTATAAAAAAATCCAATTAAAATATGGTCAGAGCACCTGAATAGATATTTTCCCAAAGAAGACATACAGATGACCAATAGGTACATGAAAAGATGCTCAACAGCACTCATCACTAGGGAAATACAAATCAAAACCACAATGAGATATCACCTCACACATGTCAGAATGGCTACTATCAAAAAGACAAGGAATAACAAGTGTCAGTGAGGATGTGGAGAAAAGGGAACCCTTGTGCATTGTTGGTAGGAATGTAAATTGGTATGGCTACTGTGGAAAATAGTATGGATGTTCCTCAAAAAATTAAAAACATAACTACTATACAATCCAACAATTCCACTGTTGGTATTTTTCAAAGAAAATTAAAATACGAATTCAAAGTTACATGCACCTCTCTGTTCATTGCAGCTCTATTTACAATAGCCAAGATATGGAAGCAACCTAAATGCCCATTAATAGATGTATATGTGTGTGTGCGCGCGCACACACACACACACACACACACACACAATGGATTATTATTCAGATATAAAAAAGAATAAAATCTTGCCATTTTCAACAACATGGATGGACCTAGAGAGTATTATGCTATGTGAAATAAGTCAGTCAAAGAAAGGCAAATATTGTATTATTTCACTGATATATGGACTTTACTATAAAACAAATGAACAAACAAAACAAAGCATAAACCAGCTCATAGATACAAAGAATAAATTAATGGTTGCCAGAGGGGAGGAGTGCAAGCAGATGGACAAAATCGGTGAAGGGGATTGAGAGGTAAAATCTTCCAGTTATAAAATAAATAATACACAGAGATGTAACGTATAGCATAGGGAACACAGTCAATGATATTGTAACAACTTTGTATGGGGACAGATGATAACACTTACTGTGGTAAACTTTTCATAACTTATATAAATATTGCATCACTATGTGTACAACAGAAACTAATACAATGTCATACGTCAATGATTCTTCAATTTAAAAAAAGAATGAAATTTTGCCATTTGTGGTAACATGGATGGATAACATAGGAATTATGCTAAGTGAAGTAAGTCAGAGAAAGATAATACCATAGGATTTCACGTACATGTGAAATTTAAAAAACAAATGAACAAACAAAATAAAAACAAAACCATAGATTAAGAGAAGTGGTTGCCAGAGGAGAACTAGGGAGTAGATGAAACAGGTAAAGGAAGTGAGGTAAAAACTTCAAGTTATAAAATAAATAAGACATGGTGACTATAATAGCCCACACTCAATAATATCATAGAGCACACTTGAAAGTTGCCAAGAGAATAAATCCTGAAAGTTAACTTCATATGGTGATGGATGGTACTAGGCTTATTGTGGTGATCATTTTGCAACGTGATCAAATACCAAATCATTATGGTGTACACCTGAAAGCACTATAATGTTATATGTCAATTATTCCTCAATAAAATTTACAACAATAAAGGAAAGGAAGAGCTTTGTGAAGTATGAAAACAAATTCATTTAAGGCTATGTGAAGTTTGATTTAATTATGGACCTTTCAAGTGGGCAATTTAATGCCTGAATTTTGAGTTAGAGAGATAGGTCTCGATATGGCTTTAGATCAGATTAGGGACGAATCAGCCATCATAGTTCAGTAGATGATATGATATATAGAATAAGATTGGCTTTGGAGTCAGACAGACATGAGTTTGAGTTCTGCCTCTGTCACTTACCAGCAGTGTTACTTTGAGCAACCACCTTTATTTCTCTGAGCTTCAGTTTCTTCACTTATAAAATGGATAAAACTGTTACCTCACAGAATTAATGAAATATTGAAATATTAATTATATGGAAATTTTACCTTTTTGTTAAATTGTTACATGTGTTATTACATTTAATCATCAGAACTACATACATGTATTATGGGTATATATATATATATATATATATATATATATATATGTACACACACACACACACAAAGATAGGCAGATGGATTGCCTTCTAACAGCATCTCTGAATTCTCAGAGAAATGCATTTGGAGTGTCCACCACAAGGCCATTCAAGAAGGCTCCTCCCAGAAGTGCTAGGAATTTAAGAGGGCACTCCTGACCTATTCTTCTATTTGTAGTTGGCTTCACAAATTCCTTGTGAGTGGTAAAACTTTGGCCCTCAAAGTGAGGATATTTTAGGATCCTCTCAGAAGTCTGCCAAGATCCATCCAATCAGGTTCTTCTGCATTGTCCCAGACAAAATAAGTCCTAAATATTTGTTTTGAAAGTCAGGACTGCTGCTTATAAAAGTTTCTCAGAGGTGTGTGTGTACATGTGTGTTGTATGTATAGTTCTTTTTGAGTTGAATGTATATGCAATACAACCGTATCAAGGGGTGTGGGAAGTGAAAGAAAGTTGCTTTATGCAGAGAATAAACAGCAAAAAGGAGAAACAAAATTAGAACAAAGATAGACAGTCCTGGCCTTAGCATAAAAGTGGTCCCAAAATACTGGGTTAAGTAAAAACTAGTCCTTTTGCTTAGATTCTCCAGTTTGACAAAATCTGAAACTGTCAGCAGAATAGATTATTCATACCATTTTTTTCAATGCAAAGAATGCAGTCAGAATTTTATTTAGAAAATCATAGATATATTGATGAGGTGACTATTCAAAATCTACACAATAAAATTTACACACATTATATTTAACATATGCTTTACCTTGATCATTATTCTCTGGTATCTTCTGCGTTCCAGCCACCCTCTGACATAGGCCTGCATGATGGTGATCATTTTCACTATTTTTTTGGTATTTATGAATTTGTTCCTTTCCCGGAACACTTGGAAGATCTCTATGTGTGGTCCAATTCTTTTAACTTTATTGTCAAGTTTGCCACTTTTAGTTAGAATAGATTTTGACCTAAAAACAAAATATAAAACTTTCTTAGTGTAGTTAATAAGAAAAATAATCACTTCTGAAAAGTCTTAAATTCATTTCAATGATAAATATACTGAAATAGGAAATGTATTATTATTTGTACATAGATTTCATACAGATCACCTGAACATGTCAACAGGGTTCTCCAAATAAGTTTCAATATGCCAGAATCAACGTAATATGTACAAAATTAACCTTCTAAAGAAAGCAAATCCAAAAGAAAGCAAATTTGTCAAAGCTTATCCATAACTATTCAAGAAAGAGATATAACATTTGAGGAACAAAATGTTTTCATATAACAGAGTTAGTCATATAGTTAGTCAAAATAAAGACTACTTCAAAATTATTTGGCACTGATACGCTGCTTATCAGACACAATCTGAAAAGTGATTTTATTTTCCAAATGCTCTCTATCAAAAGGCATGGTAGTGTAGTGGTAACGTCATGGACTATAGGATCACAGAAGCAAGTGACCATAATGGAAACTATTATAAACCCTGACATACTGATGTGGATGGGCCTTGCAGTGATGAAAATTTGTGAGAAAACTGCAGACTTTCTACCATGGACAGACTGTAATCTCGTGTCTGCTTTTTTCATTTATATATGGTGTATTCTTTATGTGGCAGTTAGTTTTTTCAAAGTCTTCCAAAGTTCAAAGTATAGTTTCCCTGCAATTTTTAGCATATAAAAATCTTTTTTTTCCTCTTCATTACTTTGGTTTCTGCATGTTTCACAGCTGAAATTCCAATGAGTTGCCCAGGTTGATTCATACACCAGACAGAACTGAGTCTTGGCCCTAAAAAGTACACTGTATATAGATATCTGGATCCTGGGCCCAACTTTCTTGATTCCCAGAGTGAATATCATGGCTCTGTTTCTGCATTTTCTTTCCTCTGGAGTTTATTTTGATGTCTGCATTATGCTGATTCATGAGGAGTCCTGTTCTATTTTGTACAATGGACATTATTGTTCTTCCCGTGGTAACTGAAATGTTGGGAGTCTGATTTTGATTATTTCACGCAGACATCTAGTCTCTGTCGGGTGGTAGATGGTAGATGACAGCTCAGTCTTTTTCATTTCTTCTTTTATGTTAGTCTTAAAGTTTATGATATGCCTTGTATTACATGTAGTTTGAACACCAGTATAGCTAAAAACATTTAAGAGGCAATTTTGTGCCAACTAGAATGGAGATCAGCTCCCTATCAAGAGACTGTCATAACAAGTATCTTCTTTGACTCCTTGACATTCCTATTCCCAAGAAGCCACAACTGACAAATGAAATTTGTTCAGGCACAGAAAACTGGGTTCCATATCTACTTTTCACCTATAGCTAAGGATGTAGAACTAAGGCTGTTTATTCTCTTTGTGCTTGTGTGTATAAATGAAAAAAAAAGTTCTCACTCTCCTTGCAAAAGAAAAGAAGTTAGCTTTGTACAACGTTCTTGTAACTGTAGTTCTTTTGTATCTATGGCTGGTCCTTTCTCTCATTCTCTTTCTTGAGAAAACTTTTTTTAGATTAATGAGTCAATACTATATCATTTTGTGTTCTGAAAAAATATCTTATTTAGACAAAACTACACTAAAAGCAAAGAAAAGGAAGTATATCTTTCAGGGGGTTTTTCTTTAAATTAATATTGATTTTGAACAGTTTAGAAAAGAGAGCTCTGCCTTATAAGAGGATTTTTGCTTGGTTGATATAGCAATTTTGATGAATGACCTCAATGTATGAAAAAACTAGTGATGTAGGCAAAATGTTAATGATTAGTTCTGGCTTATCCAGAGTTTAAAGACCTACTGTGAAATCTAGAGAATTCTGATTTCCTAACTTTTTTCCTTTCTGTCAGAAGAATTAAGAGAATTGTCATAGAAATACCCAAGTGTGCCAAGTGTATACTCTAAGTTCCATGTTCCAACAAGAAGAGATAAATAAATCTTAAAGGGGTATGTATGATTGTAAATTGATGTGTGATGTGTACTGTTGAAGCACAAGTATTCTGCTGGTCTCTAAAGTTGCCTTGAATGTCACAGAGTTCTTAGTTATCCCCTGAAAAGTGTGTGTGTGTGTGTGTGTGTGTGTGTGTGTGTGTGTGTGTAAGAGAGAGAACTGAAACTGAAATTAGTTATTTTGGTTAAAAGCTATAGTTAAAATGAGTGATTAGAACTATATTAAGTAAAATAATTATGAAGAAATGCAAACGTGTACAGAATGATGGATATGTTTTGTCTGTTTTTATCAACTTAACAAGAAATAAGTTTTATCTTAGGCTTTAGACATACAGACTTTGATCAATAGTACATCTGTAAATAACTGGAATGCTAAAAATAATAGAAAGGGAAATTTGAAGTTGAAGTATAATTTATAGAAGGCTTGATGTATAGTGAATTATATTAACAAATAATGGATTTGAAAAGCTATAAAATATATCATATTTTTACCAAGTCAATTTTGATAAGTTTAATCATAAAAAAGAGAAATGCTTGTGAATCCTTGACTATAAAATGTTATTTAAGTGGTATACAAAAAGAATAAGATTGGAATTTGATTTACTTTCTGTTGTATTGACAGACTGAGTTTTGGATCCATTCTGCTCTTAATTTAACAAAGGAAAAACCATTTAATGCCTTCAATATAGTGTGCCTGGAAAATAAAAGTTACTTATATCACAAAAATATTCTATCGTAATTATCTTTTTTTTCTTTGTGATCTACTGCTTGCAAAATCTGTTATTCCTAATATTTAATGTTATGGTGGCTGTGTTACTATTGTTTTACTCTAAAGGAACCAATGAATTGCTCATAATCTTGGCTCCTCTAACAATTCTTTCCAATATTGTTTCTCCAAGTTCAAACTCCAAACGTAAAAATAAACTATTATTATATATTTTAAGCTATCTTCTGGGTGTCCCAGATGGCTGCAGGACCACACCAAAGATTTTCTTCTTCACTATATAAAAGGAGGGATGCTAGAAATGGTAAAGTATGTTTGGCATAGTTATATAACTGAACCAAAGATGTTTTTTTGTATATTGGCCCCTACGTTGTTCTTATATCAGGGTAGGACCATTAGCTCACAAGCCTGCTGGCTCAAAACTCAAAATTCTTAGACATCCTATTGTTTTAAATGTCTCCCAAAAAGTATATTTTCAGCCATTCAGAACCTGCCTACATATTTTGGAGATATTAGCAGGTTCAATTCGAGACCACTGCACAACAGTGAATATCAATGTGAATATTGCAATAAAATGAGTCAAATGAATTTGTTGGTTTCCCGGTGCATATAAAAGTTATATTTCTACTATATCATTGTCTACTAAGTGTGCAATAGTGTTATGTCTAAAACAAAATGTGCATACCTTAATTTAAAATTCTTTGTCATTTCAACAATCTTCACAATATGTCCACCAGGATTAGATTCCATTTTAAGAAACAACATTCTGGGGCATCAGGGTGGCTTAGTTGATTGAGCATCTGACTCTTGATTTCGGCTCAGCTCATAATCCCAGAGTTGTGGGACTGAGTCCAGCGTCGGGCTCTGCACTGACAGAGTGGAGCCTGCTTGGGATTTTCTCTCTCTCTCTCTCTCTCTCTCTCTCTCTCTCTCTCTCTCTCTCCCCCTCTGCCCCTCTACCCTGCCTGCTCTTTCTCTCTCAAATAAAATTTAGGGTTTTTTTAAACAAAAAAAAAGAAACCACTTTCTTTGCTCATCCTTAAGAAGCAATTCCTCATCGGTTCGTTTCATTGTGAGAACACAGCAATTCAGTCACATCTTCAGGCTCCACTTCTAATTCTAGTTCCCTTGCTATTTTCACCACATCTGCAATTACTTCCTCCTCTCTGAAGTCTTGAATTCCTAACGTCTTCCATGAGGGTTGGAATAAACTTCTAACCCATTTATGTCACTATTTTGACTTCTTCCCATGATATCACAAATATGGTTAATGGCACCTAGAATGGCGAATCCTTTCCTGAACGTTTTCAATTGACTTTACCAGATCCATCCAAGGAATCACTATCTACAGCAGCATTAGCCTTACAAAATGTAATTCTTACACAATAACACTTAAAAGTCTAAATCAGTCCATGACCCATAGCCTACAGAAGAGATACCATGTTAGCAGGCATGAAAACGACATTCACCTCATTGACCATCTCCATCAGGGCTCTTGGGTGACCAGGTAAATTGTCAGTGAACAGGAATATTTTGAAAGGAATCTTTAATTCTGAGCAGTAGATCTCAACTCTGGGCTTAAAATATTTAGTAAACCATGTTACAAACAGATGTTCTGTTATTCAAGGTTTATTGTTCCATTTATAGAGCACAGGCAGAGTAGATTTAACATAATTACTAAGGGTTCTAAGATTTTAAGAATGGTAAATAATCATTGGCTTCAACTTAAACTCACCAGCTGCATTCACCCCTAACAAGAGTCAGCCTATCCTTTGAAGCTTTGAAGCCAGGCATTGACTTCTCCTCTCCAGCTATGAAAGTCCTAGATGGCATCTTCTTCCCATACAAGGCTGCTTCATTTACAATGAAAATCTGTTGGTTGGTGTAGCCACCTTCATGAACGGTCTCAGCTAGACCTTCTGGAGAACTTGCTCCAGCTTCTCCATCATCAGCACTTGCTGGCTCACCTTGCCCTTTGATGTCACTGAGATGGCTTCTTTCTTTAAACCTCATGAACCAACCTCTGCTAGATTCCAACTTTTTCTTCTGCAGCTTCCTCACCTCTCTTAGCTCTCATAGAATTGAGGAGAGTTAGGGCCTTGCTTTGGATTAGTTACGCTTTGGCTTAAGGGAATATTGTAGCTGGCTTAATCTTCTACTCAGACCACTCAAACTTTCTCCGTCTCAGCAATAAGACTGCTTCACTTTCTTATCATTGATGTGTCCGCTGGAGTAGCACTTTTCATCTCCTTTAAGAACATTTCTTTGCACTCACAACTTGGCTGTTTGGCACAAGAAGCCGAGCTTTCACGTTACCTGGGCTTTCGGCATGCCTTCCTCACTAAGCTTAATCATTTCTAGCTTTTGACCTAAAGTGAGGGATGTTCAACACTTCCTTTCACTTATTAAATGATCTAATTTCAATCTTGTTATGTCTCAGGGAACAGGCAGGTCTGAGGAGAGGAGACACAGGGGACAGCCAGTTGGTGGAGCAGTCAGAACACCACATTTATGGATTTTGGGTGTGTTCTGTGGCACCCCAAAACAATTACAATAGGAACAACAAAAATCACTGACCACAGAACCATAACAAATACAATAATTATGAAGAAGTTTGAAATATTGAAAAAATTACCAAAATATGACACAGACACATGAAGTGAGCAAATGCTGTTGGAAAAATTGCTCAACACAGGGTTGCCACAAACCCTCATTTTGCAAAAAAAAAAAAAAAAAAAAAAAATGCTACTGTGAAATGCAATAAAGTGAAGCACAGCAAAACAAAGTATGCATATAGTTCTCTCTAAACTAATCTCTAAAATAGTTATATGTATAAAAATATCAATCATAGTTTTGCTTATCATGGGAGAAATCCAGAAACAAATATCTAAGTAAACTGTATTATATCCAGTCAATAAATTATGAGGTCATAAAAGTGATATTTATGAACATTATGTAATAACTTAAGTGCTTACGATTCCAAAAAAGGATTAAGAGAATGAAGACATTAAATTATATGCATTATATGATTGCAACATTATCTTCTAAATGATGTATATAAATAAGTCCAGAAAGAAACATGCTAAATATTATTAGTGACTGTATTAATGCGGTGGTTCTGAATCAAGTGAGGCATCTAAGAAATATTTTCAAAGAACTCCTGCTCAAGGTCTTTCCTCATAGATTCTGATGCATTAACTCCTCCAATAAAATGCAAATCCATGATTAAACAGTATGTTGTAAAGAAAACCTTAGGTTTATTTTTTTAACTTTTTTTTAACGTTTATTTATTTTTGAGACAGAGAGAGACAGCATAAACGGGGGAGGGGCAGAGAGAGAGGGAGACACAGAATCGGAAGCAGACTCCAGGCTCCGAGCCATCAGCCCAGAGCACGACGTGGGGCTCGAACTCACGGACAATGAGATCGTAACCTGAGTTGAAGTCGGATGCTTAACCGACTGAGCCACCCAGGCGCCCTGAAAACCTTAGGTTTAATAGAAATGGTTACAACTGACTAATGAACAACATGGGTGTGAACTGTGCAGGTCTACTTATATGTGGATTTTTTCAATATAGTACAGTACTATATATGTATTTTCTCTTCCCTTATGATTTGCTTACTAACATCTTTTCCAGCTTACTATATTGTAATGTATATGATACATTTAGCATACAAAATATGTGTCAATTGACTTTTTATTACCAGTAAGGCTTCTGGTCAACAGAAAATTAGTAGTTAAGTTTTGAGGCAGTCAAAAAGCTATATGCAAAATTTTTATTCTACGGGAGAGTCAGCACCCTAATCTCCATGTTGTCCAATTGTCAACTGTATTTATTTCTTGTTCTCTATTTTTATATTTTATGTAGACTAATATGCATTGTACAACAAAAAAATAAATATATAATAATTAAATCCATTAATAGCAGTAGTAGCAGCAGCAATATTTTACTAAACATTTGTTTCAGATATACTTTCTCCCTGAATCCTGAAAATAGTTTTATTGGATGGGCGCCTGAGTGACTCAGTTGAGCGTGCAACTGAACTTTGGTTCAGGTCATGATCCCAGTGTCATGGGGTCTAGCCCCACATCCACCTCCACTGATCATGGATCCTGCTTAAGATTCTCTTTCTATCTCTGCCCCTGCCCCGCTTATGCACTCACTCGTGCCCTCTCCCTCTAAAATAATTAATAAATAAAAATGTTAAAAATAATAATTTTATTGGATAAATGTTACTATTATGATTTCATCCATTGATGCAAGAGAAATTAGGTGACTTCCAAAGATCATGAAGGTGTAATTAGCATAGTCAGAATTCAAAGTCCTCCTTGCCTTGTATGTAATAAAATCAAAAGAGAACAAAATCATGTCCTGACTTCCCCAATCCTCAATTGTTAGGATGATTTGGGTGACTGGCTCTAGGTTTCTCTTCTTTTGTTTGTTACAGCAGAAGTGAAAAGATACAGCCATACAACATATACTAAGATAGGGGAGATGCATTGTGACTGCCAAATATATGGAGGCCAAGTGACCTCTTATTAGAGAATCAGTAGGAACTATCCTGTGCTTACCGTCTAAATGAAATTTAAAAATTTATCTTCTTTCACAATGTCTTAACACAATTCTGATATGGAGAGAATTCTCATTTTTACGGATTCTTAGCCACTAAAGAGTCTCTATAAAGTTCTTCTGGAAAATCTTTATGAGATAAATATGTAAGTCATTAGAGGCTAGATATAAAAACAGTTTTCCTCATTGAAGAGACCAACTGCTTTGTCCTCAAGCCACCTCCTGCTAAAGTCACCCTAAGAAAGATTGAGAGAAAGACCAGGGATGGCTTGAATAGCTGAATTTGACTTTTTCATTTGAAGTTTGACAAATCTATGATCGCGGTATGAAATCAAGTAGTTTTCAGTGAGAGAAGAAATCATTAAGCAAGATTACATGTGAGAAAAGATACAATAAGTTAATTAGTAAGTTAATCATGTCTGAACATTAGATACTGAGCTTGGCAAACATTTGAACAGGGAATTTCCTTTCAACTACTAATGCTTATATGGTAATATATATTAAACACTAAATCAGTTTTAGAGTTTGGTTCAGATATTGCTACTAATTAGTTTTGGCTGATATTGAAGTATTTTGTATGCTCCATTTATAAAAGCACTGCTTGCCCATCTGTTCATAGGTTGAAAGTGATTAAAGGGTACTTATTTTGGCTGTTGTAAAAGCCAAATACTTTTTAAGCTGCAAATATGTGACAAAACCAGTTGAGGTTGCCAAGTTCAGAAATATATTAAAAGAGATTTGTGATGTTTCCCTCCCCCAATTCCTCTTCCAACCTGCATTATCAAAAAGTAAATATCACTGTTTTCCCGATTAGACTAGCATGCCTCTTTGTCCAAATGCTTTGCAATTTCGTTATAATTTTCACAATTTACCCTGATTTGGATCCTCTGCTACCAAGCTGTGTTGAGGGCTTTCGTTTCCTGTACGTGCAGCCTTGAAGTAGAAACATGTGATGCCCTCGTGCTCTGCATGCCAGATTTGAAAGCAATGTGGGTAACGAGTGAAATAAGTTTGTGGCCTCCTTTAATCCCCTACATGAGGTCTGTTCAGTTTGAAAACAATGCATTTAAATTCAGAGTGGGATTTTAAAAAACAAAGATTTTTAAGAATAGGGATGCACTACATTTCCATGAATAATATAGTCTCAATACTATTTAAAATTTTTAAGTAATCTCTACACCCAATGTGGGGCCCGAACTCACGACCCCTAGATCAAGAGTCACATGCTTTTCTGACTGATACTGCCAGGCGCCCCTTGTCTTAATACTATTTAATACTTCATTTCCAAATCTTCCCAAGGGATTAGCGCTGCATATTTGTAAAACCTGTACACTTCAAAAATCAGACCAGGGTTTCGGGGACTTTTAAAAATAAGATGCAATCTCCTGAAGTGGAAAATAACACCACTTTAATTCAGGAAAAATGTTTACTTTCAATATCTGAATGAAATGCATTTTCTTCTGTTCTTTATACACTCCTTTTGTATTTTGATCATTCCTCATGATGTCAGCCTGCCAGATGCTCCCAAAACCAAGTTGCCTCTTATTTTTGGCTGTTCCCGGTAGCATAGCAATCTCTCAAAGTAGATCATATTAAAGGGTGGGGTCGACATTCTATCTGAAGTCTCTGTGGGTAGGCTCAGTCAGTTAAGCATCTGACTCAGCCTCAGGTCATGATCCCGCAGTCCATGGGTTCGAGCCCCACGTTGGGTTCTGTGCTGGCAGCTCAGAGCCTGGAACCTGCCTCGGATTCTGTGTCTCCCTCTCTCTCTGCCCCTCCTCTGCTTGCACTCTGTCTGTCTGTCTGTCTCTCTCTCTCTCAAAAATAAATAAATATTTAAAAGATTAAAGTTTCTGGGGGTATTTGCTTTAGTTTATTTACTACCTGAAGTTCTCTAACTAGTACCTATCCAGCAGTGCAAGTGATATAATGGGTTGGTAGGATTTTCTCTCCTTGACCCTAAAGAAATTCTCCCAGCCAATTTTGTCATATCTCGGGAAAGATGGGTTTTATTATTACTGCTGCTGCTGCTTGGTATCAATTTATCAAAAGCTTTTCCTCAAAACAACTTGGAAATATCTAAGTTCAAATTCAGTTCAAAAAAAAAAACCCACAATTATTCTTTCCCTCACATATAAACATTTTGGAGGAGCACTTATTTATTGTGAATTAAAATGAAATTGTCATTTTACATAGTAGAAAAACAAAAGTAGAAAGGAAATGTTATTTTTGTTCAAGTTTCATTGATTCTGATTTTATGGTCAAGGTAATCTATGATGCACTTTCAGAGAATTCTCTTTCATACAAACATTTAAAACTCCTTTTTATTGTGCCTACGCATTTTAACCATAAGACACTGAAAAAACTTACCCTGAAGATGCCTGAAATGACTAGGAAGTTTATGCCAAAGGTGTAATAGGAGCTGCTTTTTCTGTGGCACAGTGACCAGAATTGTCAATTTTTCATGAGCTTATCTAAAAAATAAGGAACATGAGTTGTCTACTCTCCCAATACAGTAATTTGCTTATTTCTCTTGGGGTGACCCTCTGCTCCTGTCCCAAACTTTAGTCAGTCCTGGAGGAGAGTTGCCTCCACCCACTGCCATCTGTCTCTCTCATCTCTGCTCAAAAAGGGCAGACAATGAAGACTGGTGCCTGTTCATAGATTACTTGTCCCTAGAATAGAATTCAGGTGATTCTAAAATCATTTTCTGATATTACTCTCAATCTTTTAGCCCCAACCACGTATATGTTTTAGGGACTGTCATTTCTAGGAATTCAGAGACCCTCAGGCAGACATAAAGAGTGATGGTCAGACAGTGGCAGGTCAAATTCTATTAGAAAGTCAGGAAACGTGGATGGTCTTCAGAGCAACCTGCAGGAGAGAGAGAGGGACTTCATAGCCCCCTTTCTCCTTGTTTCTGCCTCCGCACTCTCCCTCTGTGAGTTTTTCCATGAAAAACTAATTGAAAATCTGATTTTCCCTGCTTGAGATATTCATTTATTTTGCTTGTGGGCAGGATTACTGTGATTTAGAGATAGGAATTTATGTGTGTTTTTCCTCCCATGATTCTGCTTGTTGCTCCTCAGACATTTTCGTTCTGATTCCATGCAGGAATCACACCTTCACAGGGGCTTCCCTTTTAATCAGGCTCAGCCATTTTTTCCCCCAGGTACTGATTCTATGTAGTCAGTTTCTTCCTTGCTCACTGCTACATCCCTCAGCAGACACTGGTGGAATCAAGAATACCCATGCATATGAGAGACAAAGTAAACTCAAGACTTTTCTAATTTCTCAGCCACCTCTATTTCAAAGAAGAAAGCAGAAGTTCCCAACTCAGCTTCTAGCTTAAGCCAATATGCTCCAACTCCGTTTTACCAGAGAATCCAGCTATCAGAACGTGGTTACTGTTTGGCCTGCCTACTGGTGTAATGTATTTCCATCCAATTGGACAAGATTGAAAAAACCAGATGGTGCTGACCTAATGATCCTTGGTGACTCGCCGACGCTGGATTCTGGACACATTCAGAGATCGAAGCTGCCAATGGTCTACTGCCGACCTTGCTCCTGCTTGGGTGTATGGCTTTCTTGAGTAGAATCCTTACACAGGAATGTAAGTAATAAAAGGCACCAAAATTCCATAATTAACAACTAAGAGAAAGTTTCAAAACTGTTGGCAACAGTCATAAGCAAGGGGCCAACAGTTCCTGAATATTCAGACCAAAGTAGACATTCGAAAAGCCAGGGAAAGCTAAGATAGGTGAAGGATCAGCACAAAGGACACACCAAGCGCCATAAAATGATTTCAGGGAAAAGAAATAATTGAGGCAATTATCTGACCTATATTTAGCTACCTTTGTCCTCTTCTTACACTAGTGAGGAACAGGCCTGAGGAAGGCAGGCCTGGAATACTGGGAAACATTTGGCCAAATGATAATACTTGGCTTTAAGGTGTATGAGTTTTGAGATGGTAGCATTTCCCAGGAGATACAGTTCTCTGGTATCTTCCCAGATTTCTTCATATCACAAGATAATGGCGCTGGAGTACCATCAAGGTACTACTCTCTATTAACTTGATAACCCTAGCAGAAAGCAGTGAATTCATCCTAGGAATTGACAGAGCTGGAAGTTGAAGGGAACACTGGACATAGTCAAATACACCCTCTTGCTAGCTACTCAAAGTGTGATCTGAGGACCAGCAGCATTTGGCATGACTTGGGGTTTACTGGAAATGCAGTATCTCAGGCAATGCAATATCTCATTGGTTCTATGTTGCTCAATAAGAATGACCATCATACCAAAAAGGGCAGAACAAATACTCATAGAAGAGAACTCAAACTGGAAAGATTTCATAAACAAAACTGAAGCTCCTCTTAGTTAAATTTTCTGGGCTCAGACAAATAATTTTCCAGATTCATCTGTTGATCTGCTCTCTTTGAGAAACCGGATGATGAATGTGATATGAGAATCCTGGAGAATGGTAAATGTCTTCACTTTCAAAGAGGAAAGAATAAAAAAAAAATATGTAAAGTATGGAGAAGTAAGTATGGTCCAGATTTTATCAGTTACCAACTGGATGGTATATAATTAAAGTAGTAATGGTGCCAAGAGTCAGAATGTGTATAAAAAGAATGGCATGGCATCTTGAATTTCTTTTACTTTATTTTAATTTTATTATTATTTTTGTATTGTTTTGCTAGATTGCTATTATTTATGATGTTTCTGAATGTCAGGAAGGTAATTTTCAAGGTTCTCATAAAATCTTTGTCAACCAGGTAGAGAAATAATAGGCTGATTGGGTGGTCTTGTGTGTAGGGTGGATAGTATCATTACCAGCTGAGATAGGGAATATAAGAAAGAAGATTTGGAGAAGGGATACATAATTACTTCAGTTTTGAGGAATGGTTATCGGATATTACAGTAAAGATACTAATAAGCAGTAGAAATGGGGAAAAAAGCTACAAATAGCTAAAAAAAGGGAAAAAATTCATTACAAGACAAAGACAAAATTAAAAAATTTAATTCATCCATTGAAAAAATATTCATTCATTCATTCATTCATTGTAAGATGCTCTTCTAGCACTGAGGATATACTAGTAATTAAAACACAGAAAACTCTCTGTCCACATTGGGCTTATATTCTAGTGGGAAAGACAAACAGTAATCACAGTAAACAACTTAACTGCAGAGTATTTTAGAGGCAATATATGCTATGATAAAAAAAAAACAAATAAAGTGGGAAGGCAATTAGGGAGTGATAGCAAGGTGGAAGATAAAATTTCAAATGTGTGTCATGGCAGGTATAAGTTCTTAAAAAGGTAATATGTCAGCTAATTTTCTGAAGTAAATGTGACAAGGAGTTAAATCCAATGTTGAGATGTGACAGCTTTACTTGCAAAGCTATGCAATTGGTTGATACATATGATTATACAAAGAATTCCTCTCAGACCCATGGAAATGGTTAGGTACCTTTCCTCCATCATTGCAGTTACCACATTACTTTATAATTATCTCTGGGTCTATCACCCTTCTATACTCTGAACTCCCTGAGAGCAATGACTCTTCCTTGTGTGCTTGGAAATATTTAGTAGATGAAGAAAAGAAGAGCAGAAAAGAGAAGAAAGGAGAGATGAAAGGAGAACAAAATGGGGACAAATTAGAATATCTGATGTCTCAGAGTTTGCTTGTTTAGGGTTTTGTTTGTATTTCAGAATTTAAATTACCCTTAAGAAATTGTCCACCAAAACTGACATAACGATGGGCTTCATGAATGGATCCACAGTGTTGACAGTTTGGTCTCATTCTACCTGTGTAGATAAAATTATATCTGAAATATTGTTTTTTCCTAAACAACATACTTTATTTTTTTTAAGTTTATTTATTTGTCTTGAAGGGGGAGGGGCAGAGAGGGAGAAAGAATCTCCACACTGATAGTGTGGAGCCCAACATGGGGCTCTATCTCAAAACTGTGAGATCATGACCTGAGCCAAAATCAAGAGTAAGACGCTTAATGAACTGAGCCACCCAGGCTCCTCCACACATCTTTTCATGCTAAGCAAGATACTTTAAAAAGGATACTTTTGAGTATGGTGAGCACCTGTTCCTTTCCTCTATTTTATACCTCCTTGACTTTTATAGAACTGCACTTCCTCCAGTCCACTCATGTGACTTCAACATGATTTGTCTAGGGTTGATTGTGTCATCCACACTGAAAGGTCAGCCAGAATAATTTGGGGCGGGGGTGGGCAGTCAGTGGGTGTGGATGTGTGAAAGAGACCATTATTTTTGGTAAGAGCAGGAAGTAAGTCAATTGCAAATAGCTGGAAGCCAGACATTTTCCTTAACACATGGAGAAAAAGTCTTTAGTAAGAGGTATTAAAGCCAAGCAGGAGCAAGCAGAGATTTGAAATGAATGAAGAGAGTACATCTTGAAGACATTACATTTGACCTCTGAACAACACGGGGGTTATAGGCACTGACCCCTTGTGCAATAAAAAATTACATATAACTTTTGACACCCCCCAAAAAACTTAATAGCCTGTTGACCGAAGGCCTTTCTGATAACATACACATATTTTGTACATGTATCATATACTGTATTCTTATAATGAAGTAAGCTAGAAAAAAGAAAATGTTACTAAGAAAATCATAAGGAAGAAAAAATAGACTTACAGTACTATATTGTAAAAAATCCTCATATAAGTGGACCCTTGTAGTCCAAACCCATATTGTTCAAGGGCCAACTGTACTTGAGTCTGTTGAACCAGTTAAACCTGAGATGTTAAAAAGATACAAAGAGCAGATGCCCACCTTACTCTACACTCTTTGAATCTCCATTTACATGGACATACAGATTTAAGTATCATTTTGCTTAAACTAAGTTGAATTACCATTCTAATATGTTGTAAAATCATTATATATATATATATATATATATATATATATATATATCCCTTAAAACCATCATATAAATACACACACACACACACACACACAAACTTAGGGGCTTAATATAAAAAGAGAAGACTAGTAACTAGGGCAGTGCTTTCAAGAAGATAAAGTCAGGACCAACGGGTACGAGTTCAAGGGGGATAGGTGGTGAGCTTTATACAGAGAACTGTCTGAAGAATCTGAAAAGTCCTTACATTAAATGAGATGCCACTTGAACAGAAACATTATGAATCCCTGGAGTTTTCAAGTAGAGGCTATGTGGGTACTGTATTATAAAAATGCACGCTTTGGATAGACGGTTTCAGTAGAAAACATCTAAGGTTCCTTAAACTCTGGAATTCTATTAGTCTCCAAAGACAAAACACACAAGTGGAAGTACCATTGGGGAAACATTATTCCCCATAAATATTATTCCCCATAAATTTATTTTCATAATTTCTTAGGCTGAGTACTGCCCCAGATAAAGAACCGTTCATGGAAGATACTAACCATAAACAAGCTAATGTTACATTATTAGGCAACAAAATTTCAAGAAGAGATCAAAGGCAAGTTATCAGTTGGTAAATTATAAAAATTGTGTTGAGATAAAATAAGAGAACCTGACCCTGTCTGGGAAAAAATGGTAATGCACAAATATAGTAATTTCAACGGAAACACTCAACAACCCACCTAAATTTCCTGACTCTGAAATGTGAATTTCATACTTACATATGGCAATAAATGTACTATATTTTTTAATATCAAAAAAGGAAAAATTGAGGATAGTGCAATTTTACTTTTCAGTGACATATTGGTTATTCATGTCTTGTTACTATTATCCTTTTAGTTCCAGTATACTATAAAATAGTAAGGAGAAAGTATGTAATTCTTCCACATCTACATATTTACATGACCTATCTGGACACTTAAAATTCTAAAGAATAAAAAAAAAAGGAACTTCAGGTTTCCAAAATGGTATACTTTTTTCATAGATGATATATTCAAATAACATTTTCATCATCCAAAATTGAAACAAATACTAAAAAGGTGAAAAGTGATGACCAGCCTCTGAACTTATTACAACTAGAAGGCTAGTATTATGAATCAACAATAGAATGTTTTTCCTCTATGAATTAAAGATCCATCAACTGCTCTGTTCTATACTTGCAAATCAGTCAGTCATTTAAAAAAAAAACCAATTAAGTGCTTTAGAAATTCAACAAAAGGAAAATTCATCACGGAGGTCATATGAATTTGCAAGGGATTAACAGCTCACTGCAGAAAGACATCAAAAGAAAATAAGAGTCTTATTCATGGAATATAATAGTTTATCTGAAGGAAAAAGATTTTTGCCATATGGCTAGAGGTACTAAACAAGTTCGAGTAGACTCAAAGAAGATTGTTTATTTATATAAAGAAAATCTTTCTCACAGAAAATAAAAGTACAGTGTCATCGCAATAGTACAATAGATTACAATCAATAAAGCTCCTGGCTCACAATTTTTGCTTAGATCTTGAGAATGGACTCTGTGTGTGCTGATGCATTATTTCCCTTGACCTAATAATATAAACTGCATTTGATACTTTACATTAAAAATACTATATAAAAATAAGAGAAAAATGGGCTAGGTATAAAGAAGTTAATGAACAGATTTTTAAAAAGATGATGCTAGGAGAAGATAAGATCTTACTTTATTGCAAATATCAATCTTTACCTTTATTGAGGTAAAAAGAATAAATATCTATACATAATTCATGTACACATTACCTTTTTTACACTAAAAATTAAGAGTTACATCTATTTGTCTTTAATTCTTTCTGGTTTAGAGAACTTATAATTGGTATTTTACTTTAAAAAACAATAAAAGTCACAAAAATGTTCCTTTGACAATTCTAAATGAACTGAAATCAGTTGGCTTTCTTTGAAATGCTTCACTTAAACTTTCCTTAATAATGGTTTCAGGCTTTCTCAACCATACTTTAATCTTATGGATTTCTAATAATCTGAAACCTGTGGAGTTTTAACAACTTCACAATTTATTATTTAAATTGAAATACTGAAGTAGAAATTATTCAGAAACAAACGTTATAAATGCTCATCTATGAAAATTATATTCTAAAAATGTTGAGCAAGGGCGTATATGAAAAAAATGTTTACACCAGAATTAGAAAATTAAGGCAATAAGATCACCTCTCTCTTATAAAAATACACAAATGTATATATTTAAGAACCCAAAAATAAAAGCAACCAGCCACTGTTTGGAGTCTGCAACCTGCAAAATTCAACCTAAATGTACTGGATTTGAGGACTACAGCTCTTTGTTTAATAATAACGCTAATGAAAAGTCTTCTGTACATCTGTACATATATTTGTACAGGCAAATGTACCTAAGCACTACTATGCCATCTTTTCTTCTCCTAAATTTTGAGATCTTGATACCTGAAAAAACAGGGAGATCAAAGAAAAAGATAGGAACTTGAAAACCTGTCTCTTAAGTTTATGATCATTGAAGACTAGGACAGAAATCATCATGACTCTGCCTTTTGAACCATCATTTACCTACGGAAGGGCAACAGGTTCCATTCCCCCCCCACCAAGAACAGGAGTGGGTACACCAATTTGCCGTAATTCCAAATCAAGTGCAGCAACTCCATTTTTCATTTGCTTAACTTCCTAGCCCCACCTTTTAGCAGACAAGAGACTGTCTCCTTAAAAAATAATGCTGAGTTAGCACACAAACCAGTTCTATTTGCCAAATGTAGAGGGTTCCTGCAAAGCTTGTGGGTATGTGTAAATGAATTCCATTATCTTTTTTTTCTATAACTAAGAAGAGGGGGTGGGGAGCAAACTGTCTTGTATTTACTGTAGCCTGATAGTGGTAATATATGTGTGACATATATTTACCCTTGAAATGCAAATGTGCTTTAGAAATTGGCCAGTACCCCATTGAAGTTGACTGATGACTGACAGAAGGTTATAATACACCCTGCCTCATGCAGGCTGTAAGGAAACCTTGAGCTGAAAATATATGGGAAATTCCTCTCTAACAAGAAAAATCCTTCAGGTCAAGCTTATAAGGTCTCAACATTTGGATTTTAAAGTTTTCTGGAATTTCTATGACAGAAATGGTGTGGGATTTCAGGTAAACAAGAAAATATTAATATTGTTTCACTAAGATATTTTTAATGAAATTGTCTGCATGTTTTGTATTTACAGTTTTATATTGTTCACCACTTTATTTTCACATTGCTTCCTTCTCCCTGGGATTCTATTCTAGTGACACTTTTTTTTTTTTTTTTCCAATGTTTATTTATTTTTGGGACAGAGAGAGACAGAGCATGAACGGGGGAGGGGCAGAGTGAGAGGGAGACACAGAATCGGAAACAGGCTCCAGGCTCCGAGCCATCAGCCCGGAGCCTGACGCGGGGCTCGAACTCACGGACCGCGAGATCGTGACCTGGCTGAAGTCGGACGCTTAACCGACTGCGCCACCCAGGCGCCCCTCTAGTGACACTTTTTAATCACTAGAGCCACTCTAAGATTTGCTAATTCAATAAGTACAGTTTCAGTCTAGATTTCTTCAGTGAGCATCAGAAAGACAGTTAAAATTTAATATCACAAATGGCATAAAGCAGCATGACTGGTAAGAATATTGAGGGAGGTGCCTGAGTGGTTCAGTCAGTTGAACATCTATCTGACTCTCCATTTCGGCTCAGGTCATGATCTCAGTTTGTGGGATAGAACCCCATGTCAGGCTTTGCACTGAAAGTGCACAGCCTGCTTGGGATTCTCTCTCTCCCCCTCTCCCTGCCCCTCCCCCCTGTCTCAAAATAAATAAACATTAAAAACAAAAAAAAAGAATACTGAGAATTAAGGGTTGGATCCTAGTCAACAGTTCTGTTTTTGTTTTGTTTTGTTTTGTTTTTTACTTTTGTGACCTTGAAGAAGTTACTTAGTCTTTTTGAATCTCAGTTTTCTCAACTACAAATTAAAAGGATTAAATCAAAAGACCTCTAAACTTCCCTTTAGACATCATTCTCTAAAATGTTTAAGATTTCCCTGCAAAAATAAGCTATATATCCCTGCAAAACTTTGCCACAGCTCTTTATGCCCACAACAGATGGTAGACTGTACAGGAAAATGTTTAGCATCCAGATTAGCTGGCTGGCTCCAGTAAAATAACTATAATAAACACTCATCTTTCAGACTGTACAATTTTTTAATCATTGAAAGGGCTGGCCTGGATTTTAACTTAGTGACACCTATGAGGGAAAAAAAAAAAAAAGACTTCCTGGTCAAACTGATCAGGTAGAGAATATTTATAGGAAAAAGACATAATATCAGCTGGTTTATCACCATTAAATTGTTATAAAAAATAGCTTTCTTTTCTTTAAAGCAAGTTTTTTTGGGGAAAGGTTTTTTATAACAAATTAAATTTCTTTACTAGACATGAGTCATCCAAGTTTTCTATCTATTCTTGTTTCAGTTTTGGCATGCTATCTTTTTTTCAAAGAATTTGTCCTTTAATCTTTGTTGTTTTGCACATAGTAGGCATGAAGTCATTCACATCCCTTTATTTTTAATATTGGCATTTGTGTTTTAACTCTTCTTTTTCTTAATAAGTTTTGTAACGACCTTACAAAATTTATTATTGTTTTCAAAGAATCAACTTTTGGATTTGTTAATTTGCTATATTGTTTCTCTGTTATTTATTTCATTGCTTTCTTATTTCTATAATGAATGTTAAATGTGCACTTAAAAAGAATGTATATTGCACAGTTGTTGAATGTAGTCTTGTACAAATGTCAATTAGGTCAAATTAGTTGGTAGCTTGTTCAAATCTGTGATAACACTATTTATTCTTTTGACCAATTTTCCTATTACTAAAAGAGGCATGGGAAAAATTTCCAGGCATACTTATGAAGTTGTCCATTTTACTCTTTAATCCTGTCAATTTTTGCTTTATTTACATTGAATCTATTACTAAGGCATACACATTTAGGATTATTATCTAATTCTGAAAATTGACCATTTTACAATTATGAAGTGTCCTCTTTATCTCTGGAAATAGTCCTTGAAGAGTACTTTGATGTTAATATGACCACTCTAGAACTCTTCTGCTAGCTTTTGTTCATTGTTTTATCTTTTTCTATCCTTTTACTTCCAATTAATGTCTTTACATTCATGTTTTAGAGAGAGCTGAGAGTTGTTCTTGCTTTTTTATCCATCCTGAGAAGCTCTTTCATTTACATATAATGTTTACATTGTATATTTAATATAAATGTTGCTACAGTTGGGTTTAAGTCTATTTTGTATTTGTTTTTTATTCACTCAATATGTTCCCCTTTCCTGTCTTCTTTTAGTATTCCATTTAGTTTTTAGTATTCCATTTCAGTTTCTGCAGTATCTTTTAGGTTGCCTTTTTGTATTAGTGGTTGCTCTAGGAATTGTAATATGCATTCTTAATTACCACACTCTGTTTAGAATTAATACTGCTATACATAAAATGAAAGAAACTTGCAAGAGAATAGCTCCATTTCTGTTGCTATTATTGTCACACATATTTGTATCTACCTAACTTATAAGTAACATAATAATGTTATAATTTTGCCTTAAATGGTCAATTTTAAAGAAATTTTAAAAAATTATTCTTTTAAACTGATCAACATATATTTTCTATTTTCAATGTTCTTTATTTCTTCTTGTAGATTAAAGTTCCCATCAGATGTCATTTCCTTTTGGCATGAAGAACTTTCTTTAAAATTTGTGAAGGGCATATCATCTGGTAATAAATTCTCATTTCTTTAATTTGACTGCAAATTGCTTTTTCAGCCTCAATGTTGTGTGATAGTTTCATTAGATATAAAATTATCAGTTGATAGTTTTTTTTGTCTTTCAGAACTTTATATAATTTCATTGCCTTCTGTCCTCCATCATTTCTGATGAGAAGACATCCATCATTCTTAAAATTGTAACTTTCCTTATAATATACATTCCCCACAGCTCCCTGCTTATTTCCAAAGTTTTTCCTTTGCCTTTGATTCTCAACTCTGACTATGCTTGTCTTCATGGGGTTTTTCTTGTATTTATCTTACTTATATTTGATGATCTTGGATATGTAAAGATGTTTTTCATTAAATTTAGGAAAAATTCAGCCATTATTACTTCAACTGTTTTTTTTCTGCCTCTTTTTATTTCTCTTCTCCTTCTGAGACTCCAATTCATATATGGTAGTCCATTTGATATTAGATTATAGGTCAGTCAGGTTTTGTTCATTTTGTTTCTCCATTATGGTTTACTTTGCTTCAGATTAGTTTCTATTGATCTATAAGTTTACTGACCTTTTCTACTGCATTTTCCAACATGCTGTTAAACCTACTCAATTGTATTTTCATATCAATACCATATTTCTCACTTTCAGAATTTTTATTTGATTATTTTGTAGTTTCTATTTCTGCACTGGCATTGTCTATTATTTTTTTTAATATGAAACTTATCGTCAAATTGGTTTCCATACAACACCCAGCGCTCATCCCAACAGGTGCCCTCCTCAATGTCCATCGCATACTTTCCCCTCCCTCCCACCCACCGTCAACCCTCAGTTTATTCTCAGTTTTTAAGAGTCTCTTATGGTTTGCCCCCTTCCCTCTCTGTAACTTTTTTTTCCCTTCCCCTCCCCCATGGTCTTCTGTTAAGTTTCTCAGGATCCACATAAGAGTGAAAACATACGGTATCTGTCTTTCTCTGCCTGACTTATTTCATTTAGCATAATACCTTCCAGTTCCATCCATGTTGCTGCAAATGGCATGATTTCATCTTTCTCATTGCCAAGTAGTATTCCACTGTATATATAAACCACATCTTCTTTATCCATTCATCAGTTGATGGACATTTAGGTTCTTTCCATAATTTGGCTATTGTTGAAAGTGGTGCTATAAACTTTGGGGTAAAAGTGCCCCTATGCATTAGCACTCCTGTATCCCTTGGGTAAATTCCTAGCAGTGCTATTGCTGGGTCATAGGGTAGATCTATTTTGAATTTTTTGAGGAACCTCCACACTGTTTTCCAGAGCAGCTGCACCAGTTTGCATTTCCACCAACAGTGCAAGAGGGTTCCCGTTTCTCCACATCCTCACCAGCATCTATAGTCTCCTGATTTGTTCATTTTAGCCACTCTGACTGGTGTGAGGTGGTATCTCAGTGTGGTTTGGATTTGCATTTCCCTGATGAGGAGTGACACCGAGCATCTTTTCATGTGCCTGTTGGCCATCTGGATGTCTTCTTTAGAGAAGTGTCTATTCATGTTTTCTGCCCATTTCTTCACTGGGTTATTTGTTTTTCGGGTGTGGAGTTTGGTGAGCTCTTTATAGATTTTGGATACTAGCCCTTTGTCCGATATGTCATTTGCAAATATCTTTTCCCATTCTGTTGGTTGCCTTTTAGTTTTGTTGATTGTTTCCTTTGCAGTGCAGAAGGTTTTCATCTTCATGAGGTTCCAATAGTTCATTGTTGCTTTATATCCCTTGTCTTTGGGGATGTGTCAAGTAAGAAATTGCTACAGCTGGAATCAGAGAGATTTTTTCCTGCTTTGTCCTCTAAAGTTTTGATGGTTTCCTGTTGCAGGGAGTATGGCTGGAATCCCAAAGATGAGTCCACAAACAAAGTGCAGTTAAGTGAAGGTCCTCATACTCCAGTGGGAATGAGGCCCTGACTCCAGAATGAAGCTTCTTTTTATTAGGATAATTGCTGAAGACTACGTGCATAAAGTCAGCTAAGCAAGTGTGTTAATCAACCTAATTTAGCTTTTCAAGGTTGAATTTCAAGTTAATTGGTTTCTATAACACTAGGAAGGGTCAGGTGTGAAGGAGGAACCAGCCTTGGAAAATGTTAATGGCTCTAGGCATTCCTTACAAGCCGCAGCCTTGTTCAGCTGTGTAAAAATGTCCTAAGGCCTTGCACCTTCTCCAGTCCTTCCATTTTGAAGCCTTTTCCTTTGATGCTTCTCTCCTGCATCTCCCACAGTTTCCTGTCTCATATTCAGGTCCTTCATCCATTTTGAGTTTATTTTTGTGAATGGTGTACGAAAGTGGTCTAGTTTCATTCTTCTCCATGTTGCTGTCCAGAGCTCCCAGCACCAGTTGTTAAAGAGACTATCTTTTTTCCATTGGATATTCTTTCCTGCTGTGTCAAAGATTAGTTGGCCATACTTTTGTGGGTCCAATTCTGGAGTCTCTATTCTATTCCATTGGTCTATGTATCTGTTTTTGTGCCAATACTGTGCTGTCTTGATGATTACAGCTTTGTAGCAGAGGCTACAGTCTGAGATTGTGATGCCTCCCATTTTGGTTTTTTTATTCAATATTACTTTAGCTATTCATAGTATTTTGTGGTTCTATAAAAATTTTAGTATTGTTTGTTCCAGCTTCAAGAAGAATGTTGGTGCAATTTTGATTGGGATTGCATTGAAAGTGTAGATAGCTTTGGGTAGTATTGACATTTTGACAATATTTATTCCTCCAATACATGATCACGGAATATTTTTCCATTTCTTTATATCTTCTTCAATTTCCTTCATAAGCTTTCTATAGTTTTCAGCATACAGATCTTTTACATCTTCGGTTAGGTTTATTCCTAGGTATTTTATGCTTCTTGGTGCAATTGTGAATGGGATCACTTTCTTTATTTGTCTTTCTATTGCTTCATTGTTAGTGCATAAGAATGCAACTGATTTCTGTACATTGATTTTGTATCTTGAGACTTTGCTGAATTCATGTATCAGTTCTAGCAGACTTTTGGTGGAGTCTATTGGGTTTTCCATGTATACTATCATGTCATCTGCAAAAAGTGAAAACTTGACTTCATCTTTGCCAATTTTGATGCCTTTGATTTCCTTTTGTTGTCTGATTTCTGATGCTAGCACTTCCAACACTATGTTAAACAACGGCGGTGAAAGTGGACGTCGCTGTCGTGTTCCCGATCTCAGGGGAAAAGCTCTTAGTTTTTCCCCATTGAGGATGATATTACCTGTTGGCTTTACATAAATGGTTTCTATAATGTTTAAGTATGTTCCTTCTATCCTGACATTCTCGAGGGTTTTTATTAAGAAAGGATGCTGAATTTTCTCAAATGCTTTTTCTGCATCAATTGACAGGACCATATGGTTCTTATCTTCTCTTTTATAAATGTGATGTATCACGTTGATTGATTTGCGAATGTTGAACCAGCCCTGCAGCCCAGGAATGAATCCCACTTGATCATGGTGAATAAGACTTTCTATATGCTATTGAATGTGATTTGCTAGTATCTTGTTGAGAATTTTTGCACCCCTATTCATCAGGGATATTGGCCTGTAATTCTCTTTTTTTTCTGGGTCTCTGTCTGGTTTAGGAATCAAAGTAATACTGGCTTCATAGAATGAGTCTGGAAGTTTTCCTTCCCTTTCTATTTTTTGGAACAGCTTGAGAAGGATAGGTATTATCTCTGCTTTAAATGTCTGGTAGAATTCCCCAGGGAAGCCATCTGGTCCTGGACTCTTATTTGTTGGGAGATTTCTGATAACTGATTCCATTTCTTTGCTGGTTATGGGTCTGTTCAAGTTTTCTATTTCTTCCTGTTTGAGTTTTGGAAGTGTGTGGGTGCTTCGGAATTGTTCCATTTCTTCCAGGTTGTCCAGTTTGTTGGCATGTAATTTTTCATAGTATTCCCTGATAATTGCTTATATTTCTGAGGGATTGGTTGTAATAATTCCATTTTCATTCAAGATTTTATCTATTTGGGTCATCTCCCTTTTCTTTTTGAGAAGCCTGGCTAGAGGTTTGTCAATTTTGCTTATTTTTTCAAAAAGCCAACTCTTGGTTTCGTTGATCTGCTCTACAGTTTTTTTAGATTCTATATTGTTTATTTCTGCTCTGATCTTTATTATTTCTCTTCTTCTGCTGGGTTTAGGTTGCCTTTACTGTTCTGCTTCTATTTCCTTTAGGTGTGCTGTTAAATTTTGTATTTGGGATTTTTCTTGTTTCTTGAGATAGGCCTGGATTGCAATGTATTTTCCTCTCAGGACTGCCTTCACTGCATCCCAAAGCGTTTGGATTGCTGTATTTTCATGTTCGTTTGTTTCCATATATTTTTAAATTTCTTCTCTAATTGCCTGGTTGACCCATCCATTCTTGAGTAGAATGTTCTTTAACCTCCATGCTTTTGGAGGTTTTCCAGACTTTTTCCTGTGGTTGATTTCAAGCTTCATAGCATTGTGGTCTGAAAGTGTGCATGGTATGATCTCAATTCTTTTATACTTATGAAGGGCTGTTTTGTGACCCAGTATGTGTTCTATCTTGGAGAATGTTCCATGTGCACTCGAAAAGAAAGTATATTCTGTTGTTTTGTGATACAGAGTTCTAAATATATCTGTCAAGTACCTCTGATACAATATATCATTCAGGGCCCTTGTTTCCTGTTTATTCTCTGTCTAGATGTTCTATCCATTGTTGTAAGTGGAGTGTTAAAGTTTCTTGCAATTACCACATTCTTATCAATAAGGTTGCTTATGTTTGTGATTGTTTATATATTTGGGGGTTCCCATATTCAGTGCATAGACATAATTGTTAGCTCTTCCTGATGGGTAGACCCTGTAATTATTACAAAATGCCCTTCTTCATATCTTGTTACAGCCTTAATTTAAAGTCTAGTTTGTTGGATATAAGTAAAACTCCAGCTTTCTTTTGACCTCCAGTAGCATGATAGATAGTTCTCCATCCCCTCACTTTCAATCTGAAAGTTTCGTCTGGTCTAAACTGAGTCTCTTGTAGACAGCAAATAGATGAGTCTTGTTTTTTTATCTATTCTGATACCCTATTTCTTTTGGTTGGAGCATTTAGTCAATTTACATTCAACGTTATTATTGAAAGATATGGGTTTAGAATCATTGTGATGTCTGTAGGTTTCATGCTTGTAGTGGTGTCTCTGGTACTTTGTGGTCTTGCAGCATTTCACTCACAGAATCCCCCTTAGGATCTCTTGTAGGGCTGGTTTAGTGGTGATGAATTCCTTCAGTTTTTGTTTGTTTGGGAAAACCTTTATCTCTCCTTCCGTTCTAAATGACAGTCTTGCTGGATACAGGATTCTTGGTTGCATTTTTTGTTGTTGTTGTTCATCACATTGAAGATTTCCTGTGATTCCTTTCTGGCCTGCCACGTTTTAGTAGATAGGTCTGCTACTACCCTTATATGTCTACCTTTGTATGTTAGGGCCTGTTTATCCCTAGATGCTTTCAGAATTCTCTCTTTATCCTTGTATTTTGCCAGTTTCACTATGATATGTTGTGCAGAAGATCGATGCAAGTTACATCTGAAGGGAGTTCTCTGCGCCTCTTGGATTTCAATGCCTGTTTCCTTCCCCAGATCAGGGAAGTTCTTAGCTATAATTTGTTCATGTACACTTTATGCCCCTTTCTCTCTCTTCTTCTTCTTCTGGAATTGCTATGATACGAAATTCGTTCTGTTTGATTACATCACTTAGTTCTCTAATTCTCCCCTCATACTCCTGGATGTTTTTCTCTTTCTCTCATCTTCCTCTTTTTCCATAATTTTATCTTCTAATTCACCTATCCTTCCTCTGCCTCCTCAATCCATGCTATGGCTGCCTACATTTTCTTTTCACCTCATTTACAGAATTTTTTAATTCATCAAGACTGTTTTTTAGTCCCTTGATCTCTGTAGCAATAGATTCTCTGCTGTCCTCTATGCTCCTTTAAACCCCAGTGATTAGTTTTATGACTATTGTTCTAAATTCTTGTTCCATTATATTGCTTAAATTGGTTTTGACCAATTCATTAGCTGTCGCTACTTCCTGGAGTTTCTTTTGAGGAGAATTCTTCTGTTTCGTCATTTTGGCTAGTTTTCTGTCCCTTATGCATTTTAAAAGCTTGTGTGCTCTGCACCTGCAAGCACTGCCATGTTAAAGTAGGATTATACACGGTCCAGGGCCTGGCCCTTCAAGAGGTGTTTTTTTCAGGGATTGTTACTTGCTCTCTGTTGTGACTTTGGGTATTTTATTACCCTGCTCATAGTAATATTTTGTACCCTCCACCAGGTGTGCTTTGATTTGTTCCTTGGAGTGGCCCTGTAGAGGAAAACAGACAAACAGGAGGCAAAAACACGCAAGCACACAAACAAAAAATACAAACAAATAAACAAAAACAAAAACTTAAAGACTAAAAACAAAAAACCCATAAACACCGACTACAAGTAAAGAAGAGGGTGGAGGTGATGCTTATGGAAGAGCACATACAAAGAGAGAAATGACAAGGGGGGGGGGGAATAAACGATGATTAGCCAGAGAGACTAAAAGGCTTAATCCAGAGGGAGGAAAATAAAGAAGGAGGCGGGGAAAATGAAAGGAAGATAAAATTACCCAGATAGAGAAGCTATATGGCTTGATTATTCCAGAGAGAGAGAAAGGAGTGTAAAGAAGGAGGTGTAGAACATGTATCAAGACAATGGATTAAATATGTCTGTTTAGATAGACCAATAACCAAAGTAACCAGCCTAGGGGAGGGAAGAGATAAGGAGGAGAAATGGGGGAGAGGGGGTTAGAACATATCTATATATCCAGAATTGACCTAGAGTTAATCCAGGCAATGCTGAATCACTTGTCGGGAGGGGCTATCTGCAGGGTCTGTGCTGCTCCGGTGGATACGCAGTTACCCAGTGCAAGGGCATGTGTGTTGGCGAAATCTGAACCCACCTCCACTATGGGCCCTGGGAGTGATCCCTGAGGCCCCACTTCGGTGGTGGTGGTGGTGGGGTGGGGGGGGGTGGTGATTCCCCCAGTCTCTTCTCCACGGAGCCAGACTCAGTGGACTCCATTTGAGTCATCCTCAATGTGTCGTGGGTGCAGACAGGGAGGTCCTTCTCACTCCACCAACTGCCCTGACCCTGCGTTTGGCTAGGATTCAAAGTCCCACTCTGTGTGCTCTGGCACTGGGGAAGCACCTCTCTGTGCAGAGATATGTGGTCTCAGCTGGCTTTGTCTGTGCCACCGCATTTCAGGGAGGACCAACTTCTCCTATTGTGGACTGAGAGCTGCTGCCCTCGCCCCAAGCCCCCAGGGTGGCGCACACAGGCAGGCTTTGTCTTTTCCCACAGCACTCCAGGCAAACGGCTGCCTTATACTCCTGCAGACTGTGCCCTCAGCCCAGCCACTGTGCCCAGGGGTGGCAGATGCAGGCAGGTTTTGTACTATCGCGCAGCCCTGCAGGGAGGGAACCACTTTCTCCAGCTGCATACTGAGCCTATGACTTACCACCACACCCAGGCCTGGCTCCCTTCCTCCCCAGGTGCGGGAACAGGGGTCAGCCCCTGTCTGAAGAAAGCCACACAGTTAGAGACCGGATCCCTCTCAGTCTCAGTCTGTGGTCTTTCTCCTGTCCAGCTATGGTCCTGCACTCCCCTAGCCACTCTTTCTCTTCCCTTTGTCCATCTGCAGAAGGGAGTCCCTCCCCTCCGTGACCACGCAGCCTTTTTTTTATCTTCCCCAGTTGGTAGTTACCTACCTATTTTTTTTCCAGCTTTCCCATTTTCTTTCTAGTAGATTCAGTCTCTTTTCCTCCCAGGCTCTGGTGTTCAAAGTCCTTTGGCTTCTACATTTCCTTGTTTGAGAGACGCTGGACGTATGGATCCCTCTACTTCTCCGCCACGTTGGCCCTCTCCCCGCTGGCATTCTCTATTATTATGAACATCTTTTCCTTTAAGTTCTTGAACACTAACAATAGCTACTTTAAAGATCTTTGCCCATTAATTCCAACATCTGGGATATCTTTTTCTTTGATGTAAATCAGATTTTCCTGTTTCTTCATGTCTAGTATTTTATTTATTGTATACTAAACATTTTACATTATACAGATTCTGAATTCTGTTACTGTCCTTGACAGAATGTTGGGTTTGTTTGTTTTTTTCATTATATTTGGTGGCCAAATTACTAGTTTATCATCTTGAACTTGTCAAGGCTTGATTTTACACTTTCATTAGGGCAAATCAATTTGTTTTGTCCTTAGTACCTAGGTGAATCCTTTAGTCCCAAGACACAGTTTCCACTCCTTAGGTTTTTGCCTTCTAAGATTTCTATGGAAAGAATGAGGTGCTCACTAACTCCCCATCACTCAATAGGACTTAAACTCCAATTTTTAACTACTTCCATTGTGAACAGCAATGAAAAGTATGCGTAGGCTTTAAGTTCCATCGATGTAAAGAGTCTATCTTGTTCACGCTGTCTTTAGCACATAAAATAGCAAGTGTTTAATATTTGTTGTTAAATGAATAAACTATAAAAGACTTAAAGAAAATTTTCTCAAAAAAGCAAAATACAAATCTGTTTTTTCCTTTACCTCTGGACATTGTTCACTTATGCAATTGTATTTACTGGGTTCAGCTATATTCCAGAGATTATGTGAGGAGCTTTAAATAAAAGTGCAAACAGAATCAACAATCCTTACCTTAACAGAGGTTGAAATTTTAGTCAGAGATCATTCTGGCACAATTTATAGTATCATAGCTATGTGTCTATAATTAAAGAACCTAGGTTTGAATCTAGCTCCATTGTCAACTAGCTGGATGACCCTAAATGAGATATTCAACCTCACTTTTCTCATCCATAAAATGGTGATAACAAAAATACTTACTTCATTGTGTTCTTAACAGGAGTTATATGAAAGTACAAAGTCAAGTACATAATAAGTCCAGACTGAGTGCTATGGCTAAACTTATTATAAGACTAGGTCTCCGGTAATATCCAATCTTAAACTGGACAGCTGTTAACTGAATATTTAAAAATTTTTTTAATGTTTATTTATTTTTGAGAGAGACAGAGACAGAATGAGAGTGGGTTGGGGCACAGAGAGAGGGAGGCAGAGAATCTGAAGCAGGCTCCAGGCTCCGAGCTGTCAGCACAGAGCCTGATGCAGGGCTTGAACTCACAAGCTGCGAGATCATGACCTAAGCTGAAGTCGGACATTCAACCGACTGAGCCACCCAGGCACCCCTGTTTACTGAATATTTAAATAATTGCATTGCATTTTTCATAGCCATATTTTGCCTAGATTTTCCATAAGTGCAATTCTATAGTACTTGAAACTTAGAGTCATATATATTTTGGAAATCATATTTTTTTTTAAATTTTAGGAAATTAATATAGTATATTTACCATATATTATGTAACACTCAAGCAGGGTCTGAGGCAGTGTCCTGATACAAAACACATCAATATTAATTAGCTAATGTAATTAATGTTAATATGTAGGCAAAATGTGAATATCCACATAAAATAGGAAAAGTAAAAACTGAATAATCATAATCACTTGTCACTTGAGGTCAGGTTTTTGACACCAAGTAATTTTAGTACCACCTTAAGTGACATCAACTTTCAGTTTCTGGAGCTTTCTGAATTTTGGAATTATGGAGGAGGAATTATGGACCTTGTAGAGCCACATATTTTGAGTAAATGAGAACAGGAATGAAGAAGGATATAAAGTAGAAGAAGGTAGCCTGAATAATATATTTAAATAAACTTGTATTTGCTGGAGGCTTAGAGTTCCAAACTGGTAGCTTCTGACAAACTTCAGTCTCCAAGGTGTACCCCTTTACTATATGCATCTGGATGGCCTCACACAGTGCTTTGCACCTCATTAGTCCTAAATAATATTTGGTGGGTTAATGAATGAATGTATTACCAGTAAATAAGAAAGCACAAGTGTGAAACTTCCCTTTCTGAGAACGTTCACCGTTACCTTTCCACAATCCATTCTTTCCCTCACACTGTCCAATCTATCTCATAAAATCAATAGTTTTTCACAAGTTTGTTAACAAATTTGATACATATAAAAGCAAAGAAATCTTAACACTCTCTCAGATTCATTGAAAGACATGCTTTTACCATAGTGAATTATAGTACCCTGTTTCTAATAAACAAAACAGATGAAACATTATATACTATTGTTTACACTGATTTTCTCAGCTACTACACAGTAAGCTTCAGCCTGGTCTACTGAATGCTCATTAATATACTCAAAAAAAAATTTTTTTTTCTCCTTGCCTTAGTCAAATTAAATGGAAACACTAAAACATATACGTTAAAAACTCAAGCTTTCAACCACATGCACTTCTTTAAACCTAGATACCTAAGTCAGGATAAAACCAAAACAAGCACATTAATTTATACTTTTCTGCTATCACATAAAGATATACCTGGGTGGCTTTGGTTCTGGTTGGATAGGCTGTTGCTCTTTCTTCAGTAAGGTTTTCTAGAATAGAGAAAGAAGAGTTGACATAAGTAGGAAAACAACTTCAATGTAAAATTCTAATTTCACTAATGTTCTATTATCAAAGGGAGAAGGAACCATTCCATTCTAATCTATATTACAAACCTAAACACTGATGTAAATTTGTAAGTATACTATGAACTGAAACATCCAAGATGGAGTCAGGAATGTCAAAGGCCCTAGAATGTCAGGATCCAGGAGACCACCGGGGAAATGCACAACTACAAGTGGATGGAACATAAACTTTTAGACTGTGCTGGGCACAAATGGCTACATCGTGTTGCAGGTCTCAGAATGAAGCTTATATCACTGAATTCCAACCTAACAACTAGCATAGTAACATACCCTAAATAGACTAAAGTTAATTATTTTTACCTACACCAGTCATAATTCTTTCAAAACAACTTCTAGAAGCCTGAGGTTTTTGCCTTTATATTCTCTGTCTTTCTCCTCCCTCAGGTTCCTCCTGAATCTGTGTCTCCTGGACTGGAATTCCTAAAGACCTCAAAGAAACTTTTGGTCTGCTTTGCAGCCTAAGTACTTTTCTGTTTGACAATACTCAGAGGAGTAGGATCATTGTACTTCCTCCAGCATCTTTTGGCACCCAGGAATACAGTTCCTACTGATCATTTCAGTGAACAAATATCCATACAAATCTATTACAGATGAGAATTTATTTATTTATTTATTTATTTATTTATTTATGTGTTCCCTGTCTTATAAAAGAGATTCAAGATAGCTTACAAAAAATATAGTACATATGAAAAAAGGAAAATAACAAAGCCAGATTAAAGGGAAAATATAGATAGAAAGATAGTATCAAATATTTTCTGATATTTTTGTCACACAGATTTTGTTCTCCAATTCCTAGCTATCAAAATGTATGAACTGAGTTATGTTCTACCAAAATTCATATATTGAAGTCCTAATTCACAATGTGACAATATTTGGAAATAAGGTCTTTCAGGGGTAATTAGGGTTAAATGTGGTCATAAGGGTGAAGCCCTAATCCAATAGAACTGTTGGCCTTATAAGAAGAGGAATAGATGGCCAGGGACACGTGTGCACAGAGAAACACCAAGAAGCAGCCATCTGTAAGCAAAGGAGAGAAGACTCAGGAGAAATCAACTCTGCCAGCATCTTGATCTTAGACTTCTAGTCTCCAGAAATGTGAGAAAATTAACTTCCATTATATAAGCTACCCACTCTGTGGTATTTTATTATGGCAGGCCTGGCAAACAACGAATACACAAAGTAATGAAGAAAACATGGTAGTTCTGACATTCACAATGTCTATAAGAGAAGCAAATTTAACTTCTGTGAAAAATTTCTTCCATGAGTTCTTCAAAAGAAGTGTAGTATGTTGTGATGATTAGTTTCAACAGCATCTCTTCAACAATTACATGAGAGTGTTTAATGTGGATTTTTGTAAGACAATTCTTCAATTATCTGTCAACATTGGAAAGAACAACCAGGAAGATAATTCTATAAGACTTAAGAGTAACTGGGCCATTCCCTCCCTGGTCATTCTGTGTGATCCAAAGGTTAAACTTATGCCTAGAGGCATTGATGAATTGCATATCTACTTTATAATCTGCCATGACAATTATTTTGCACAAAATATCTTTGGAAAAAAAATGGTCTCAGATAAGAGGAATTTGAGGAAATCTTGATAAATGAGTTAATGGATTTTGGATTGTTGGTTTTGTCTTCTCCCTCAGACTCTATAAGAAGTCAGGAACATAAAATGTCTTGGCTATTGTTATATGGTATGCTCATGATACCACAAGGAAATGCTCATTTTAGTTCTGGTTCTTAAGTTTCAAATATGTGTTTAACCACTATTTGACAACTAAAGCCAAAGAAGTTTCTTATATAAAATCTCTAAATCTATAAAGGAAAAACATAAAGACAAGTGAAAGTAAGTTGTGTTTGCATTGCAAAACCCCTCAATATTAGGACATAAGAATGATTGTTTTAAATATTTTAAACAAATTATAAGTCTCCATTTTAAAGTTAAACTCATTCTGTGTCATATTACTCTCTCAGATGCATCTGACTTATATATGTTAATTTTGTATTTGATGCCAATCATTTTTTAAGATCAAAGATTAACTTTTCTTCTATCATTATGTTAAAATGCAACAATCACCTTGAAAATTAGTTTGTAACCTCTCTCAACTATTTGTAACTTTTAGAATTCCCTGATGATGTTTTCATTTTCAAAGTAGGACATCATCTTCAAGAATAATACTGTAACTTTAAAAAAATTATGAGCAACATGTAGGTCATCATAAAACGTGAAGCAGGACCTACATATTTCAAATGTTGCCCTCAAGATGCTCCATGACACATATTCATGGCTACAAAAATACTAATGACTACAGAAATTAATTTTAACCAATATATTCCATACTTTGCACAAAACAATGTGCTTGGCTAAGAACACACTGTCCGTATGTGATACTACTATTTACACTTGCCAACTTGATTTTTTTTTAACTGCTTCCTTCTTGGCCAGACTAACTGAATTGGCATGCTCTCCGTGATGAAGGGTGTCAAGTTTGAAGGCTGCTAAGTAAAACAGTCTCAGACAAACATTCTTGAGGATTTTCAGTACTAAGATAGTCTCTGATTTTTTTCCAGTTACCCTCTTGCAACTGCATGGCCTTAACAACCTCCATTGTGCCTCTCTCTTCCCATCCTTCTATCTCTTCCTATCAAAAACTGGTTTCTGTTTTGGATCTTTTCCGATTTGAGGGGGGGCAGTCTCCATTTTGCAAAATCAGCAGCCGTCCTATTTAAGAGGTCCTGTGGACTTTTGATAAGTATTAGTGTTCTACATATAGATATATCCAAATCTCAAGTCCATTCTGTCTTAATGTTTCAACTCCATTCCTTCTCAAAATCTTTCCTTTTCCACAGGTATGACCTGCTTCTTTAAACTATTTCAAGCTCTTTGTCTCTAGATGACCATGCATTTGGAGTGACACATTCTAAATTTTTTTTTAATTTTATTTTTGAGAGAGACAAGGCACAAGTGAGCAAGGGGCAGAGAGAGAGGGAGAAAGAAAGAGAATCCCAAGTGCGGAGGCTGAAGCAGGGCTCAAACTCAGGAACCACCAAGATCGTGACCTGAGCCGAGGTCAGATGCTTAACCAACTGAGCCACTCAGGCACCCTACATTCTAAATACTTGATACAAGATGTAAGTCATTCATTAAACCCTCATGTCAAAATTTTTAAAACTTTTAACAACCTGTGTGTTATTTATTCCAAACCACTTCTCAGACTCCATTCCCCCACATATTTTCTCACATCCTACAATTTAACTGGTACCAAGATTAATTCTGATAATTTATACAATATTATTGCACTTCCAGCTTCTTTTTAGAAGCAGCTGTCTAATCCATCAATTCTTTTCTTTCCAAATTTCATCTGGATTTTTTTTTTCCTTTGGACAACTCTGAGAATTTCTCTCATACTATAATGATTAAATTTTTGATTAACCACAGATGAAATATGGAAGAAAATCTTTCATTTTGCATATTAACTCTAAGACATATTTCTTTTTTTAATGTTTTTATTTATTTTTAAGAGAGACAGACAGAACATGAGCAGGGGAGGGGGAGAGAGAGAGAGGGAGGCACAGAATCCAAGCAGGCTCCAGGCTCTGAGCTGTCAGCACAGAGCCTGATGCAGGGCTCAAACCCACAAACCATGAGATCATGACACAAGCTGAAGTCAGTTACTTAACTGACTGAGCCACCCAGGCACCCCTCCTAAGACATATTTTTATATTACTAGTATTAGTGTGGAATTCTAGAATATTTTTACTATAAAAAGGTAATCTATAATTGGCATATTACACCTCCAATACTTACCCCAAATGTGGTTAAAGGGTATTTTCTAAATAGCAAGGAATTTTCATAGTTCTAAACAGTTATATGACCCTACCAGAAGTATATATAAACACACCATTATTAAAGGTAAAGTTAAAGGTTTGTTTAATAGTAGGTAATTGTGAAGATAAAATCATTAATAGCATATACATATAAAATTACAATTACACATTAAAACATGTGAAATAAACTGAAAATCTTTTCCTGCCAGGCTTGACTATTAACACTTGTGTTTCCCCAGCAGAAGTCAGTCATGTCACTAGCACCTTCTGTGAAATAGCAGTAAGCTTCCTCCTTTATATTGCTACTGCTTCTTGTATAAGAAGCAATTTAAAGGGAGGAATGTCAATAGCTTGCACACATGCAGAACCAGAAGGCACCAAACACATCATTCTGGGATTTTTCACAAGTCAGTATCTTTGCATTATTAAATTTTAGAGCTTCCCCAAACACATAAAAACCACAGGAGGATTTTCAAGCCATATAACTGCCCCTAGGAAGCTGTGATATGCCCAGGAAACCCATGGATATTCAAAATCTCCTCATGCAGAAAGAGCAGCATCCATTTTGGAAGATGTTCTTAGGTGTAGCATTTTCTTCACGGTTCTTAAGAAAAATAGAGGGATTCCAAAGGTAATGCTGGCCACTCAGTAATGGCGATGACCTCAAAAAGCCATTCAACTTTCAGATTAGGGAAGACTGAAGAAGGTCTTTAGCTCAGCAAGACACAGGTTGTTTCTTTACCAGTCACTATATAAAGTTTCTTCAATCTCCAAGAGAAATCAAAATTATAGGAATTTATTCTTCTAAATGCAGGAATTGAAGTATAACATGAAAGATAATAAAAAGACTAATGAGAAGAGGGAGCTGGATGGAGAAGTTTACATTACAATACAAGTCCCTCTGAGGGTTGAAATATATTTGTAAAAGATATAGACCCAGAAAACCGCCAGAAGACTAGCAGAACAGACTCTCTGGAGCCAAGCGTAGACAAGAGGCCCATGGAAGAGGGTAGGAAGGGTGGTGAGGTGGTGCACACTACACGGACTGGTGGGAGTGAGCCAGGGCGGAAGGGGCAGCCTGCCTGGCAAGTCAGAACCCCCAAAGTCTGGCTTGCAAAAGCTGAGGGGCCAGACTCCGTGAGTTCTGACAGCCAGCGGGACTTAACATCTGGAATGTTAAAGGTCAACAGCTCTGCTCAGAGAGCAGGGAGGGTGAGAGGACGCCAGGAGGGAGAGGTGTTGAGCCCTGGAAGAAAGAGTTCAGCTTGGCAGGGCAACAAAGGCACTGGCAATCACCATCTCCCTCTCCCCACCACCCCCAGCAAAATCCCAAAGGGAACCAGTTCCTGTCACCAAACTTGCTTGCACGGTGCAAACACCCAATGCTGTGCTTCTGTGGATCCACCCCTCTGATAGGTCTGCCTCCCTCCTGGTGCTCCAGGGCCCCTGCTGCAGGGGACCACCTGCAGCAAAGCAAGCTAAGCCTACCCCTCCCATCCCTGTGCACCTTGCAGATCCACCCTGGCTAATACACCAGATCCCATCAAAGCTGCACCACAAGTCTGGAAGTGTGCAAATTGCCAAGACAAGGGCCACACAACTCCACAGTGAGTCCTGCCCTGGGTGAGGGGAAGATAAGGTACACACCAGTCTGGCTGCAGTCCCAGTGGGGGGCTGGGCACAGACATCGGGTGTGACTGCGGCCCCGCCCACCAACACAAGTTACTTCAGACAGCACAGGGGAAGTGCCCTGCAGTTCTGCACCACCCCAGGGAATACCCAAAATGATGAAATGGAAGAATTCTCCTCAAAAGAAACTGGAGGAAGTAGCGACAGCTAACGAACTGATCAAAAACGATTTAAGTAATATAATGGAACAAAAATTTAGAATAATAGTCATAAATTAATTGCTGGGCTTGAAAAAAGTATAGAGAATCTACTGCGACAGAGATCAAGGGACTAAGAAATAGTCATGAGGAGCTAAAAAATGCTATAAATGAGGTGCAAAATAAAATGGAGGCGACCACAGCACGGATTGAAGAGGCAGAGGAGAGAATAGGTGAATTAGAAGATAAAATTATGGAAAAAGAAGAAGATGAGAAAAAAAGAGATAAAAAAATCCAAGAGTATGGGGGGAGAATTAGAGAACTAAGTGATGCAATCAAATGGAACAATATCCATATAATAGAAATTCCTGAAGAGGAAGAGAGAGAGAGAAGGGCTGAAGGCGTACTTGAACAAATCATAGCTGAGAATTTCCCTGATCTGGGGAAGGAAAATGGCATTGAAATCCAAGAGGCACAGAGAACTTCCTTCAGATGTAACTTGCATCAATCTTCTGCACGACATATCACAGTGAAACTGGCAAAATGCAAGGATAAAGAGAACATTCTGAAAGCAGCTAGAGATAAACAGGTTCTAACCTACAAAGAGAGACCCTTAAGACTAGTGCAGACCTATCTACTGAAACTTGGCAGGCCAGAAAGGAATGACAGGAATACTTCAATGTGATGAACAAAAACAAAATATGCAGCCAAGAACCCTTTATCCAGCAAGTCTGTCATTCAGAATAGAAGGAGACATAAAGGTCTTCCCAAACACACAAAAACTAAAGGAATTAATAACCGTTAAACCAGCCCTACAAGAGGTCCTAAGGGGGATTCTGTGGGTGAAATGTTGCAAGGACCACAAAGTACCAGAGACATGACTACAAGCATGAAACCTACAAACATCAAAATGACTCTGAACCCATATCCTTCAATAATAACACTGAATGTAAATGGACTAAATGCTCCAACCAAAAGAAATAAGGTATCAGAATAGATAAAAAAAAAAAAAAAAGCAAGACGCATCTATTTGCTGTCTACACGAGACTCATTTTAGACCTGAGGACACCTTCAGATTGAAAGTGAGGGGATGGAGAACTATCTATCATGCTACTGGAAATCAAAAGAAAGCTGGAGTAGCCATACTTATATCAGACAAACTAGACTTCAAGTTAAAGACTGTAACAAGAGATGAAGAAGGGCATTTTATAATAATTACAGGGACTAACCATCAGAAGAGCTAACAATTACAAATGTCTATGTGCTGAATATGGGAGCCCCCAAATATATAAAACAATTAACCACAAACATAAGCAACATTATTGATAAGAATGTGGTAATTGCAGGGGACTTTAATACTCCACTTACAACAATGGATAGATCATCTAGACACAGGATCAATAAAGAATCAAGGCCCCTGAATGATACATTGGATCAGATGGACTTGACAGATATATTTAGAACTCTGCATCCCAAAGCAACAGATTATACTTTCTTCTCAAATGCACATGGAACATTCTCCAAGATAGATCACATACTGGGTCACAAAACAGCCCTTCATGAGTATAAAAGAATTGAGATCATACCATGCACACTTTCAGACCAAAATGCTATGAAACTTGAAATCAACCACAGGAAAAAGTCTGGAAAACCTCCAAAAGCATGGAGGTTAAAGAACATTCTACTAAAGAATGGATGGGTCAGCCAGGCAATTACAGAAGAACTTTAAAAACATATGGAAACAAATGAAAATGAAAATACAACAATCCAAATGCTTTGGGATGCAGTGAAGGCAGTCCTGAGAGGAAAATACATTGGAATCCAGGCCTATCCCAAGAAATAAGAAAAATCCCCAATACAAAATCTAACAGCACACCTAAAGGAAATAGAAGCAGAACAGCAAGGACACCCCAAACCCAGCAGAAGAAGAGAAATAAACAATATAGAATCTAAAAGCAGAAATAGATCAGAGCAGAAATAAACAATATAGAATCTAAAAAAAACTGTAGAGCAGATCAATGAAACCAAGAGTTGGTTTTTTGAAAAAATAAACAAAACTGATAAACCTCTAGACAGGCTTCTCAAAAAGAAAAGGGAGATGACCCAAATAGATAAAATCATGAATGAAAATGGAATTATTACAACCAATCCCTCAGAAATATAAGCAATTATCAGGGAATACTATGAAAAATTACATGCCAACAAACTGGACAACCTGGAAGAAATGGAACAATTCTGAAGCACCCACACACTTCCAAAACTCAAACAGGAAGAAATAGAAAACTTGAACAGACCCATAACCAGCAAAGAAATGGAATCAGTTATCAGAAATCTCCCAATAAATAAGAGTCCAGGACCAGATGGCTTCCCTGGGGAATTCTACCAGACATTTAAAGCAGAGATAATACCTATCCTTCTCAAGCTGTTCCAAAAAATAGAAAGGGAAGGAAAACTTCCAGACTCATTCTATGAAGCCAGTATTACTTTGATTCCTAAACCAGACAGAGACCCAGTAAAAAAAGAGAACTACAGGCCAATATCCCTGATGACTATGGGTGCAAGAATTCTCAACAAGATACTAGCAAATCGAATTCAACAGCATATAAAAAGAATTATTCACCATGATCAAGTGGGATTCATTCCTGGGCTGCAGGGCTGGTTCAACATTCGCAAATCAATCAACGTGATACATCACATTTATAAAAGAGAAGATAAGAACCATATGGTCCTGTCAATTGATGCAGAAAAAGCATTTGAGAAAATTCAGCATCCTTTCTTAATAAAAACCCTCGAGAATGTCAGGATAGAAGGAACATACTTAAACATTATAGAAACCATTTATGTAAAGCCAACAGGTAATATCATCCTCAATGGGGAAAAACTAAGAGCTTTTCCCCTGAGATCGGGAACACGACAGCGACGTCCACTTTCACCGCCGTTGTTTAACATAGTGTTGGAAGTGCTAGCATCAGCAATCAGACAACAAAAGGAAATCAAAGGCATCAAAATTGGCAAAGATGAAGTCAAGTTTTCACTTTTTGCAGATGACATGATAGTATACATGGAAAACCCAATAGACTCCACCAAAAGTCTGCTAGAACTGATACATGAATTCAGCACAGTCACAGGATACAAAATTAATATACAGAAATCAGTTGCATTCTTATGCACTAACAATGAAGCAATAGAAAGACAAATAAAGAAACTGATCCCATTCACAATTGCACCAAGAAGCATAAAATACCTAGGAATAAACCTAACCAAAGATGTAAAAGATCTGTATGCTGAAAACTACAGAAAGTTTATGAAGGAAATTGAAGAAGATATAAAGAAATGGAAAAATATTCCATGATCATGGATTGGAAGAATAAATATTGTCAAAATGTCAATACTACCTAAAGCTATCTACACATTCAATGCAATCCCAATCAAAATTGCACCAGCATTCTTCTCAAAGCTATAACCAGCAATCCTAAAATTTGTATGGAAGCACAAAAGACCCCAAATAGCCAATGTAATATTGAAGAAGAAGACCAAAGCAGGAGGCATCACAATCCCAGACTTTAGCCTCTACTACAAAGCTGTAACCATCAAGACAGCACGGTAATGGCACAAAACAGACATAGACCAATGGAATGGAATAAAGACTCCAGAACTGGACCCACAAAAGTATGGCCAACTAATCTTTGACAAAGCAGGAAAGAGTATCCAAGGAAAAAAGACAGTCTTTTTAACAAATGGTGCTGGGAGAGCTGGACAGCAACATGCAGAAGGATGAAACTAGACCACTTTCGTACACCATTCACAAATTAAACTCAAAATGGATAAAGGACCTGAATGTGAGACAGGAAACCATCACACCCTAGAGGAGAAAGCAGGAAAAAACCTCTCTGACCTCAGCCACAGCAATTTCTTACTTGACACATACCCAAAGGCAAGGGAATTAAAAGCAAAAATGAACTATTGGGACTTCATGAAGATGAAAACCTTCTGCACTGCAAAGGAAACAATCAACAAAACTAAAAGGCAACCAACAGACTGGGAATAACATATCAAACAAAGGGCTAGTATCCAAAATCTATAAAGAATTCACCAAACTCCATACCCGAAAGACAAATAATCCAGTGCAGAAATGGGCAGAAGACATGAATAGACACTTCTCTAAAGAAGACATCCAGATGGCCAACAGGCACATGAAAAGATGCTCAACGTTGCTCCTTCTCAGGGAAATACAAATCAAAACCACACTCAGATACCACCTCACGCCAGTCAGAGTGGCCAAAATGAACAAATCAGGAGACTATAGATGCTGGAGAGGATGTGGAGAAATGGGAACCCTCTTGCACTGTTGGTGGGAATGCAAACCGGTGCAGCCGCTCTGGGAAACAGTGTGGAGGTTCCTCAAAAAATTAAAAATAGATCTACCCTATGACCCAGCAATAGCACTGCTAGGAATTTACCTAAGAGATACAGGAGTGTTGATGCATAGGGGCATTTGTACCCCAATGTTTACAGCAGCACTTTCAACAGTAGCCAAATTATGGAAAGAGCCTAAATGTCCATCAACTGATGAATGGATAAAGAAATTGTGGTTTATATACACAATGGAATACTACCTGGCAATGAGAAAGAATGAAATATGGCCTTTTGTAGCAATGTGGATGGAACTGGAGAGTGTTATGCTAAGTGAAATAAGTCATACAGAGAAAGACAGATACCATATATTTCACTCTTATGTGGATCCTGAGAAATTTAACAGAAGACCATGGGGGAGGGGAAAGAAAAAAAAAGATGTTAGAGAGGGAGGGAGCCAAAACATAAGGGACTTAAAAACTGAGAACAAACTGAGGGTTGATGGGGGGTGTGAGGGAGGGAAGGGTGGGTGATGGGTACTGAGGAGGGCACCTGTTGGGATGAGTACTGGGTGTTGTATGGAAACCAATATGACAACAAATTTCATATTTAAAAAAAAGATATAATAGGGCCATTGTTTCTAGAGATATGTTCATAATAACAAATCACAACATAATACTCTAATAAATTCTAAAAACAAAAAATAAGATATTTTATATACATGGCTGAGTTGTTGGGAAATTAATAGAAATTCTTTCTGGTCAAAAATAACAAGAAATGTTGAATTTACTATTGTATTAGATCTGGAGCCCATCTTTATCTTGAGGATAGCATAGCAATTCCTGACAACCTAGAGTCTGGATTCTAATGAGCTACATGCCTTGCAGTTGGAAGACACAATTTGAAGCCAGAGAATGAAAGAATGTCAGAGTTGAGAACCTCCCTCCAAAAACCTGAGTACTAGAAGTAGGATATCCTTAGAGTATAAACGAGGATTTAAAATTTCCCTATAAATGGGGTACCTGTGTGGCTCACTCAGTTGAGTATCTGACTAAGGCTCAGGTCATTATCTTACAGTTCATGTGTTCAAGCCCTCCTGTCAGGCTTTGTGCTGACAACTCAGAGCCTGGAGCCTGCTTTGGATTCTGTGTCTCCCTCTCTCTTGCTCCTCCCCCCACTCGCTCACTCTGTCTCTCTCTCTCTCTCTAAAATAAATAAACATTTAAAAATTTTAAATAATAAATAAATAAAATTTCCCTATAAAGAGAAAGAAAGAGAAAGAAATACGATAAGACCACATCTGTGTCATGATCTTGGCCCTGTGTGGCTCTAGGCTCCAGAACACTCCCCCCCAAAAAATGAAAAGCAAAAGTTTAGAATAAAGTGGTCTCAGGTTGGTAGAGCTCTAAAACACCTGGTAAAATCAAGTATCAATCATTTTTTAAGACTGCAATTTAAACTCAGGTTTCAAAGTATTCTTACAATAAAATACCAAGAAAAATGATTTCAAAATCAGAAAAGTCATTAAACATAAGAAAACAAGCAATCAAGGAGTCAGAAAAACAACAAAATACATATTCAGAACCTCAAAGACGGTAGTACTATAATTAAGATATATCGAACGTAAAATAAGGTTTTACTTCTACATGTATAGAGAAGATTAAAGGAAGCAAAAATTTTCAAAATTGACTAAGCTGACTTGGAAAATAACAAGTAAACATTCTAAAAGTTAAAAATCAGAAATCTTAATAAAAAGATAACCAATAATCTAAAAGAGAAATCAAAGGGGGGGGGGGAAGAAGACCAGTAAGAGACAGAAATGGCAAACATGAAAAATAAACAAGGCAAAAAATGAAACTGAGTGAAAGAAGAAAGAGAAGAATGGAAGGCAGAAAGCATTTGAAGAGATCATGGCAGAGATTTTTTTTTTCTGAATGCTGAAAGACAGTGATTTTAATATTTAGGGAGCCAAACAAAAACCAAGCAGAATAAATGAAAACAAAACCACACTTACATATCACAAAATAAAACAGCAGAATAAAAATAAGAAGTTCTTAGAAGTAGACAAAGACAGAGGAAGATTACTTAGAAGGGAAGATAAGTGGAAAAACATCTGATTTTTCAACAGCAACAGCAGCATCCAGAAAACAGAGGAATGATAACATGAAAATTCTGAGAATGTGTGGTTAAGGAGGAGTAAGAAATAAATATACTGTAAGCTGAAGTCTTCTGCAAACTGATCCTTATTAAAAGGTACATCTAAAGGATGTAGTCCAAGAAGAAAAATCATCTGTAGGTCTGAGATACTAGATATAATGGCAAGTACAAAAAAAGTTAAGCATGTAGGTAAACCTAAGCAGTGGAGTATAAAATAAAATAATTGTGTCTAATTTGTGAGGTTGGAAAAGACAGAAGAAAAGTTCTGGGGAAGATAACAGAGTAGGAGAGCCCTCTGCTCATCCCATCTCACATTTACAACTAGATATCATCCATATTCAAGTCAATAAACTGGAGAGTGATCTGAAGACTGGCAGAACAAACTCCACAACTAAATGTAGAGAAGAAACTGCATCTGAAAAGTTAGGAAACTCAGAAAGGTGAAGGAGGCTGTCCGTGGGAAGGAGGGAGCTGCAGGCATGGAGTGGGCAAGGAAAGGGGCCCTTGCACAGGGAGCTCACACAGGGAAGACTAATCCTCATAAATTTGGCTTTGAAAACCAGAAGGGCTAAATTCTGTGAGTTTGTAAAACCAGTGGGACTTGGAGCTTTGAGCTTTAAAAGTCTGCTGAATCATACTGGACAAGCAGGGAGGGCTGGTGATAACTTGGTCACTGCCCTTTAAAGAGACACAGTCTGAGCAGAGAGGCAACATAAAAACAGCATTCACACAATGCCGGGGGAAAAGGGGAGACAGATCTGCTCATACTGATTTCAGACAATGTTGGGGGTGGGGGGGCTTCTCTAAAAATGAGGGAGCTGGGAGCACCATTGTCTTCCCCAGCCCCCCAACACAAACACAGAGCCACCTTCATGAGGCAGGGCTACACACACACTTACTACCTAACCTGCTAGCAGTGCTCCACCACCACAAGTTCTCCCGAGGACTTGCACACTCCAAGCCTGCTATTTCAGCCCCGGGCTCAGCACAGATTTTGTTAAAGCCCTGCACCCTGCCCAGCTGCCCAGGGCACAGCTGTTGCAGTGCCCTCCAGTCCAGCCACAGAGCAGCACTCCAATCACTGTGCAGAGCCCAGCCATGTGCATCCTGAGCTACCGTGGTGTGCTAGGCCCAGCTACACCTAGTGATGTCATGTGCCATGCCCAGCCTCATGCCCTTGGCTGCCCCAGTGCATAGTCCCCAGCTGCCACAGTACTTTGGGGGATCAGGCATAGGACTACTGGCCTAACACATATTTTGCTACCACCGCTGCCATACTCCCATATTTCCTGATGGGCATACTCCCTCAGAACTGGCCTCCCTGGGTCCCACTAACACCACAGAAACCAGGTACAGCCCAGTACAGGACAAAAGCCAATGCAAAAGACTCCACTGAAAAGAAAAGTGATTCAGACACAACAGCAGGGCACAAGCAACATATAGAGGATACTGTCTTGAGGTGCCAGGTTCTAGTAAACAGGGGAAACTTCACTGCAGGGCACTCCAGGACCCCTTCTTCATAAAATCACTACTTTCAAGAACAGAAGACACAGTTAACTTTCTTAACACATGGAAACAGTCACAGAGAGGCAGACAAAAGGAGGAGACAGAGAAATTTATCCCGAATGAAAGAACAGGTAAGGCCAGAGATCTAAGCAAAACAGATATAAGTAACATGCCTGATAAAGAATTTAAAGCGATGATCACAAGGACACTCACTAGACTTGAGAAAAGAGTGGAAGATATTAGTAAGACCGTTACCACAGAGAGATAAGGAATAACACAGCAGATAAAGGGCTCAATAAATGAAATGAGAAACACACTTGGTAGAATGATCAGCAGGATGGAAAAAGCAGAGGAATAAATTAGTGACATAGAAGACAACATAATGGAAAGTAATCAAGCTGTACAAAAGACAGAAAAAAGAATTACACAAAACAAGAATAGATTTAAAGAAGTCAGTGACTCCATCAAATATAAGATTCATATTACAGGAATCCCAGAAGAACGAGAGAGAGAAAGGGAAGCAGAAAATTAATTTTAAGAAATAATAGCTGAAAACTTTCCTAATCTGGAGAAGGAAACAGATATCCAGTTCCAGAAGGCACAGAGAACTCCCATCAAAATCAACAAAAGCAGGTCAACACCAAAACATATTGCAATTAAGTTAGCAAAATATAGTGATAAAGAGGAAATTTTAAAAGCTGCAAGACAAAATAAGACAGCAAGTTACAAGAGAAAACCTGTAAGGCTAGCAGGAGATTTCTCAACAGAAACTTGGCAAGCCAGAGGGAGTGGCATGAAATTTTCAAAGTGCTGAATGGGAAAAAAAAATCTGCAGCCAAGAAATACTCTATCCAGCAAGGCTATCATTCAGAATAGAAGGAGAGATAAAGTGCTTCCCAGAAATACAAAAACTAAAAGAGTCTGTGTCCACTAAACCAGCCCTGTGGGAAATATTAAAGGGGACTCTTTGAATGGAAAGGAGAGACCAAAATGATACTATGAAAGTAGTAAACACAAAAGCAGTAAAAATGAATTTTTCTGTAAAAAATCAATCAAGGAACTCACACAAAAAAAGGATATGAAATATAATAACATATACCTAAAACATGGGGAGGAGAGGAGAAAAGAATGGGTTCAAACTTAAATGACCATCAACTTAATATAGACTGCTATATACAGAAGATGTTATATACAAACCCAATAGTAACAATGCATCAAAAACCACTAATAAGCATGCAAAGAATAAAGAAAAAAGAAAACAAATATACTACTAAAGAAAACCAGCAAAACATGAAAGAAAAACAAGAAAGCATCAAAAAAGTCTTCAGAAACAACCACAAAACACGTAATAAAATGACAATAAATGCATATCTATCAACAATTACTCTGAATGTGAATTGGCTAAGTTCTTCAATCAAAAGACATAGGGTCACAGAATGGATGGAAAAAAAAAAAAAAAAAAAACAAGACCCATCGGTATGCGACTTACAAGAGACTCATTTTAGACCTAATGACATCTGCAGGTTAAAAGTGAGGGGATGGAGAAACATCTATCATACAAATGTAAACCAAAGAAGGCCAGAGCAACAATACTTACAACAGAAAAAATAGACTTTAAAAAAACAGTGTAACACAAGACAAAGAATGACACTATATAATAATAAAGATGACAATCTAACAAGACGATATAACAACTGTAAATATTTATGCACCCAACATAGAAGCACCCAAATACATAAAACATTCAGAATACTCCATCCTAAAACAGCAGAACACACATTCTTTTCAAGTGCACATGAAACATTCTCCAGAATACAGCACATTTAGCCCATAAAACCAGCCTCAATGAAATCAAGATCTGAGTCATACCATGCATTTTTCTGACCACATTGCTATGAAACAAGAAGTCAACTACAAGAAAAAAATCTGAAAAGACCACAAATACATGGAGGTTAAATAATATGCTGCTAAACAACGAATGGGTCAGCCAGGAAATCAAAGAATAAATAAAAAGTACATGGAAACAAATGAAAATGAAAACACAATAGTCCAAAACCTTTAGTATAGAGCAAAAGTGGTTTTAAGTAGGAAGTTTATATAGCAATACAGGCCTATCTCAAGAAACAAGAAAAATCTCAAATAAACAACCTGACCTTACACCTAAAAATAGCTAGAAAGGAATAATAAGCAAAATCTAAAACTAGCAGAAGGAAGGAAATAATAGACTAGATCTGAAATAAGTGATATAGAAACTAAAAAACAAAACCATAGAACGCATCAATAAAACCAGGAGCTGTTTTTTTTTTTTTTTTGAAAAATAAATAAATAAAATTGATCAATTTCTAGCCAGAATTATCAAGAAAAAAAGAGAAAAGACTCAAATAAATAAACTCACAAATGAGAGAGGAGAAATAACAACCAACGCCACAGAAACAGAAACAGTTGTATGAGACTATTATGAAAAACTATATGCCAACAAATTGGACAAACTAGAGGAAATGGATAAATTCCTAGAAACATAAACTACCAAAACTGAAACAGGAAAAAAAAATTTTTAATGTAAGCAAACCAATAACCAGCAAAGAAATGGAATCAGTAATCAAAAAACTCCCAACAAACAAGTTTAGAATCAGATGGCTTCACAGACAAATTCTACCAAACATTTAATGAATAGTTAATATCTATTCTTCTCAAATATTCCAAAAAAAAAAAAATAGAAAAAGAAGGAAAACTTTCAAATTCATTCTATGAGGCCAGCATTATCCTGATATCAAAAACCGGATAAAGACACTATTCAGAAAGAGAAATACAGGCCAATATGATCTGATGAACATAGATGCAAAAATCTTCAATAAAACACAAGCAAACTGAATTCAACAATCCATTAAAAAAATCATTCACCACAATCAAGTGGAATTTACCCCTGGATTGCAAGGGTGGTTCAATATTTGCAAATCAATCAATGTGATATATCACATCAATAAGAGAAAGGATAAGAACCATATGATCATTTCAATAGACACAGAAAAGGCATTTGACAAAGTTCAATATCCATTCATAATAAAAACCCTCAACAAAGTAGGTTTAGAGGGAACATACCTCAACATAATAAAGGTCATACATGAAAAATCCACAGCTGACATCATACTCAATTGGGAAAAACTGACAGCTTTTTTCAGTTCCTTGTCAGGAACAAGATACAACTTCTTCCTACTTCTATTCAACATAGTGCTGGAAGTCCTAGCCACAGCCATCAGACAACAAAACAAAAATAGCAATCAGACAACAAAAATAAAAAAGGCATCCAAAATGGTGAGGAAGTAAAACTTTACTATTTGTAGATGATAAGATCCTATATATGGAAAACCCAAAACACTCCACCAAAAAACTGCTAGAATTGATACCTGAATTCAATAAAGTCAGAAGGTACAAAATCAATGCACAGAAATCTGCATTTCTATACACCAATAACGAAACGGCAGAAAGAGGAATTCTAAAAAATATTCCCCATTTACAACTGCACCAAAACCAATAAGATACCTAGGAATAAACCTAACCAAAGGGGTGAAAAACCTGTACTATGACAACTGAAACACTGATGAAAGAACTTGAAGAAGACACAGAAATGGAAAGGCATTCCATGCTCATGGATCAGAAGAACAAATATTGTTAAAATGTCTATACAACTTAAAGCAATCTACACATTCAATGCAATCCCTATAAAAACACCAACGGCATTTTTCACAGAACTTGAACAAACAATTCTCTAATTTGTATGCAACAACAAAAGATCCTGTTCTTGAAAAAGAAGAGCAAACCTGGATACATAACAATTCCAGGCTTCAAGTTATATAATGTAGCTATAGTAATCAAAACCATACAGTACTTCCATAAAAAAAAAGAGACATATAGATCAATGTAACAGAATAGAAAACCCAGAAAATAAATTCACAACTATATGGTCAATTAATCTGCAACAAAACAGGAAAAATATCCAGTGGGAAAAGGACAGTCTCTTCAACAAATGGTACTGGGAAAACTGTACAGTAATATGCAAAAAAAAAGAAACTGGACCACTTTATTACACCACGTACAAGAATAAATTCAAAATGGATGAAAGACCTAAATGTGAAAAAATAAATGTGAAAAAATAAAAATCCTAGAAGAGAATACAGGCAGTAACCTCTTTGACACTGGCCATAGCAACTTTTTTTTTAGAAAGGTCTCCTGAGACAAGGGAAACAAAAGCAAAAATAAACTATTGGGACTACATCAAAACAAAAAGCTTTTGTGCAACAAAAAATCAACAAAGTAAAAGGCAACCTACAGAATGGGAGAAGATATTTCCAAATGATATATCCAAAAAAGGGTTAGTATCCAAAATATATAAATAAATTATAAAACTCAACACCCAAAAAACAAATAATCCAATTAAAAAGTGGTCAGAAGAGATGGACAGACATTTCTCCAAAGAAGACATCCATTTGGTCCCAGACACATGAAAAGATGTTCATCATCACTTACCATCAGATAAATGCAAATCAAAACTACAAAAAGATATCACTTCACACCTGTCAGTATCACTAAAAACAACAACACAAGAAACAACAGGTGTTGGCAAGGATGCGGAGAAAAAGGACCCCTTGTGCATTGATGGTGGGAATGCAAACTGGTGCAGCCACTGTGGAAAACAGTATGGAGGTTCCTCACAAAGTTAAAAATAGAACTACTCTATGATCCAGCAATCACACCACTGGGTATTTACCCAAAGAATAAAAACACTTGAGGCACCTGGGTGGCTCAGTGGGTTGAACTTCCAACTCCTGATTTTGGCTCGGATCACAATCTCACAGTTCATAGGTTTAAGCCCTGGGTCACGTTCTGCACTGACAGTTGGAGCCCGCTTGGGATTCTCTCTCCCTGTCTCTCTGCCCCTCCCACCTTCTCTCTCTGTCAAAAATAAATAAATGAACACTTTTAAAAATACTAATTCAAAGGGATACATGTACCCCTATGTTTATAGCAACATTATTTACAGTAGCCAAGATATGGAAGCAGCCCAAGTGTGCACCGCTAGATGAGTGTATAAAGAAGATGAGGTATACACACACACACACACACACACACACACACACACACACACACACACACAATGGAATACTATTCAGCCATAAAAAAGAAAGTCCTGTCATTTGCAACAACATGGATGGAGCTAGATAGTATTATGCTAAGTGAAATAAGTCAGTCAGAGAAAGTCAAATACCATATGATTCCACTCATATGTGGAATTTAAGAAACAAAACAAATGAGCAAAGGGAAAAAGAGAGAGAGACAGAGAGACAGAGAGAAAAACCAAGAAACAGAGTCTTAATTACAGAAAACAAACTGACAGTCACCAGAGGGGAGGTGGGTGGGTGGTTGGGTTAAATAGGTGATGGGGATTAAGGAGTTAGTGCACTTGTTATGATGAGCACTGGGTGATGTATGGAATTGTTGTATCACTGTACCGTACAACTGAAACTAATACAACACTGTTTGTTAACTAACTGGACTTAAAATAAAAACTTAAAAAATAAGAGACAACCAAACTTTAGTAGTTAAGGAAATCTAAGATTTCTGTATGAATTGGGAAGAGGGTAAAGATACTTAAAGTTAAATTTATATATTACCATCTATAGGTTAACTACTTACAAAAGTAAAAACAAGAATACGAATGCCAAACTAGTATAAGGAAAACTATTACAATGCCAAGCTTGGAACAGGAAAAATGGAACAAGAGGGAAAAATATGTCAATCAATTTCCAAAAAGACAGCAAAGGAATTGAAAAAAGGGGAAAAAAATTGAAAGAATAGAGAGCACAAAATAGGAGTAGAATTGCATCTAAATCCATTTTTAAAAATACAACAGTATGACATTTACAAAGAAGAAATAATGGTGGCCTAGAAATATGTGAAAAATTCTCAGCCTTATTTGTCATTAGGAAAATGCAAATTAAAATCACAAAGAAATATTTCATGCCCGCCAAATTGGCAAAGGTTAAAATTTTGACATATTAAGTATTGCCAAGTATATGAAGTAATGGGGACTCTCGTAAGCTGCTGCTGGGAATGGAACAGTGTTTGTTAGTGCCTGGTAGAACTAAACATATGCCCACTGGCCAGCACAGCCATTCGACCAGAGGCAATCAATTATGCACGTAGTCAATAATCAGTTATTGAGCTCCCACTGTCCAGGCCCTGCCCAGCTGCCTCAAGGCTGAAGGGATCAATATCCCAGCATCTATATAACCCATTCTTGATGCAGCAAGATGCACATTCATACTGATGGTAGGAATTCTTGCCCTAGAGAAATTCTTGCACCTATACTTCAGAAGACATGTAAAAGACTGTAGAAGAATTGTTCATAATAGGAAATAGCTAAAAAAAAAAAGGCAGGGGGGGAAAATATCTCTCAGCAACAGAAAGAATAATTAAACTGTAGTGTAATCTTCCAGTGGGATGCTGTGCATCAATGAAAATGAATAAAACACGGGGGCACACATCAACATTTATGAAGATCGATGGATCTCAAAAATACACAGTGTTGAGCAAAAAGAGAGGCAAGACATTATGATCCCATATACATAATGTTAAAAACAAGCAATAGTAAACAAAATCCTAATTAGAGATATGTGTATATGTGCTAAAATTCTAAACAAAAGCAAGGGAATGATGAACATAAAGTTAAGGAAATTGGTTTCTTCAGGATATGAAAGGAAAGAAAAGACACACAACTCTATTATGTTTTGTAAGTATTTGTTTTAGTATTATTCTTTAAGATACACAGAAATAGACAGATATGTATAATGTGCTGTTGTGCATAAGTAACATATAAGACAGAAGACATTTCTTTAAATAACAGGGTAGAAAAATTCCTTGAACTTATGACGAGCACCCCTTGAGAAAGAGAAGAATGAAGAGACCTTGGCAATCCACAGGTTTCTCAGGTATACCACAACTTCCTAGGACATGACATAACTCCAAATATCTCCTGTGGTTTGCGTGTATTCTTGGAAATTCTAAAATTCAAGAATGCCAAAGGATAGAACAGCTGCTGCCAGGTCTGAGTTATTTCTGAAGTCTTAAACTGTATGAATCTGTAAATACATGTGACTGGTTGTTTTTATAAAAGCTAGAATTAAAAGGAAAAATTGAGGAAATGAGTCTCCACTTTACAATTTGGGGGCATTTTAATATGTTTGTGTTTACACTGATGTTACAGTTGGTGTTTAAATAGATACAAGGTGCTTATTTGATTTTGAAAATGTTTCTCCCTTAGGATTGAAACTAACATCCCAGGCAGTTAATTTATTACTAAACAAATCAGTTACAAACTGAACAGTATTTTAAAATATTGAATTCAACCCTTTCATTTGTGATTCTGTTTGAGATTTATTGGAATGTGGAACCACTGTAAATACAAGTTTGGGGGTGTCTGGATGGCTCAGCTGGTTAAGTGACGGACTTGGGCTCAGGTCATGATCTCACGGTTGGTAGGCTCAAGGCCCCGTGTGGGGCTCTCTGCTGACAACTCTGACAACTGGGAGCCTGGAGCCTGCTTCCAATTCTGTCTCCCTTTCTCTCTGCCCCTCCCCCATTCATGCTCTGTGTGTGTTTCTCTCTCTCTCAAAAATAAATAAACATTTGAAAACAAGTTAAAAAAAAATGTGAGTTTGGTTATCATCATGAGATTTATATACTTTGTGGTAGATATGGAAGTACATCACAGAACTAATAAATTGTTTAACTAATAATTAGAACCTATTATGTGCTTATGTACATTTTCTTCAATCTTCACCAAGGCTGCACAAAAGATATTTTAATTCCCACTTTTCCTAATGAAGTTGAGACATTTAATATTTTTACCCAGATGACACAAGTAGGAGGTGGCTTGGATTCAGATTCAATATACTACTGTATTCAAAAGGTGAAATTGGTAATTAAGCAGATTTTAATCACTGCAAACAACATAGTGAACAAAGACAGTATCAGAATTTGTTAGGTTTTTAATTGATTGACACTCAGCAATTTTGTTTTCCACTTTTATTTCTTTTAGAAAAGATGTCATGATTTTGTAGGGAGTCAGTAGGACTTAATCACAGTGGGATTTAGGACTGCCCATCAAATGCATTGAGGTCAAAGTTTGTCCCCGCTCCCAAACTACAACTTGACTATCACTCCTTATGTGGAGAACTTTTACAGAAAATTACATAAAACAGTTCTTCTCAAACTTGAACGTGCTCATAAATCACTAATACCTGATTCCTAGAGACTCAGGGCGTACTTGGATGGATATATCAGCTTATTGAAATTGCCCAGATTAGTCCATTTGGGTGAAAGCTCTAATTATAAAAATATCTGGCATATTTTCCGAGGCCAATTTTGACATTCACTGTAGTTCCATTTCATTATTTGACAATGAGTTTCTTATAGCTCTGATTGGTTACAATCTCACTCCTCAACTTTCACAAGAAAATGCATTCCTGCCCCACCATGTGACTCTAAATTCAACACAGAATAGCTGCACTTCAGGTATTGGTCAAGAAAAAAAAATACTTCATATATACTGTGACTACTTATCAATGCTCACTTAACAGGCAGAATACCATGGGGAATGATCTAAAACAGCATTTCTAAAACTTTAATATGTTTATAAATCACTATGGATCATGTTCAAATGCAGATTCTGGTTCACCAGAGTTGGGGTGGGGTCCTGAGATTGTACATTTGTACCAAGATGATAACGGTGCTATTGAGTCATGGAGGAGAAAGGGCCTAATGAATATTCCCCTGTTCCTCAAGATATCCTAAATCTACCTCTGATTTAAACTAGCCCTGCAGAGCCTGGGTGGCGCAGTCGGTTAAGCATCCGACTTCAGCCAGGTCACGATCTCACGGTCCGTGAGTTCGAGCCCCGCGTCAGGCTCTGGGCTGATGGCTCAGAGCCTGGAGCCTGTTTCCGATTCTGTGTCTCCCTCTCTCTCTGCCCCTCCCCCGTTCATGCTCTGTCTCTCTCTGTCCCAAAAATAAATAAACGTTGAAAAAAAAATTTATAAAAAAAAATAAACTAGCCCTGCAGAGACCTGGATACTATGTTACCTAGTAACCTAGCTTACCTGGAGGGTCTTCTAATGAGTGTTGGAAGAGATTGAAAAAAGAAAAAGAGAAACCAACAAGAGAACTTCCTGACAAAATGAGAATAGCCACTGATTCCAGAGAAGAGAAATGGAGGGAAAGTCTATTTCAGAACAAAGAATCAATGATTGTTCAACTCCTTTTGGTCAATACAGAAAAAAATAATAATAATTACAACAAGATTGATGCAACAACTTTAAATAGGTTTTTTTTTTCTTTTCCCTCCTCCTAATAATATTATTATGGCTGTTATTTTTCACCGCCTAGGGAACTTGGGTCTCTTTTGTGTTCCTTTTAGAGAAAATTTCAAACAACCTATTATTCATTTTGAGCAAATATTTTCCAAGGTCTAATTTATGACATTATACTACTCTAAGCACCAGGGCTGCCTCAGTGATCTTAAAAGTCCTCACCCCTGTGGGGCCTACATTTTAGAGAAAAAGGCCAGGAATAAACCAATAAAGAGATACACAATACACTGTCAGGTCAGAGTACCTCGTATGATGAATATAAAGGCAGTGGTACTCTTTTGGTGGAGCGCAGCAGAGGACTCTCACAGGAAGATGCATCTATCAGTAAGAGGTAATCATATCTGCCTAATTCTGCCAAGAGGAATCATACAAACATGGGCATTCCAGGATATCTTGGACCAAGAATCAAGAACAATGAATATATGATCATGCTATTTTCCTTAATAATATGCGTGTGTTTTCATGTAAGTGTGTGTATATGTCTGCCCTCATCTCTTTCTCTTCCCTGTCTACCTTCATCTACTACTACTAGAGGTCTATGATGAGACTCAGAAATCCAAAAGGCTTTGAAAACCAACAAATTTGGTGTAACTCACATGTTACTCACATGGAAGAAAACTTAACCCACTAGATCTTTGGTGGCAAAACCTGATGTGAACCAACTTAAAAGACCTACAGAGTGGCCTCTCTCACCCACTTAATGAGAACATTTATATGCTTTACTGCAAAACATTAGTATGTTTTGAATACCGGATTCATCACAGATCTATTTATCTTCTTTCCTCTCTAAAGTTTGAAATTTTCTGAGTTCCTCAGTATATCTGGCCCCAAGAGTTTTGAAAAAGGATTATGGATCTGTACAACCACTACAGGGTACAACTATTAACTACTGTTGCTGTGTGTGCTACACAACTGTGTCTTTGAGTACCTCTGCATTTGTTATTCCAAATCATTCCACCTCACTAGCTGAAGCCTGAAGAGAAAGCTTTGCACCAAAACTATCTACTGTTTAATAAATACACTTGACTTTTCTAAACATTTTTTTCTGATCATTTAAAAAAGGAAATTACAGCATGCTAACTCAATGCAATATTAACAGCCGTGGCAATATCCAAATCCTGGATACTAGCTAGCAATTTGTAGGTCTACTCTCACTTTCTACGTCTACTTACTATTACTATTGAAGTTTTCATTCATATTCAACATCCATGTCTGGTGCCTTTTGTTTGATGAAAACAAGCTAATTAGTGTTGAACTTTCCCTAGTTCATAAATTTATTCCTAAGAACATTAAAAAGAAGTCAAGTGAGACATGTTCAGTAACAGATGTTTGCCTTTTTTGGCTGCCTTTTTACAGTTTGTTCTCTTTCATTACTTTTTAAGAAATTTAGTTAATGTTCCTTTTACAAGAGAACAAGCGTACCTAGCTTCCCAGCAGATTGGAGGCGGGGGGGATTCCCCAGGGCAGGCACAGTCTGTTCATTCCCATAACCTAATATCTGCCCAAATGCTCTCTGCACTCAACTTTCATTCTTTCATCCAGGTTTTGGTAACAATCACGCTGCAGCTTAAAAAAGAATGCATACATTGACTGGAAACCATAAAGTTGGAACTAATATGGGCACTAACACACATGGGTCTACTGTCCCTCAAATATCTTTCCTGCATGGGAATATCTCAAAATAAAGGATCAATATAATTGAAATACTGGTTTAATCGTTTGGCTTCCACAATAAAGATTGTGAAATGGTTTCCAGAAGTAAGAATCCAATTTAATAATAAATGAGAAATATAGATAAACATTTTTCTCCATAAAATTAAACTGATCCAAAAATACAAACTTAAAATTATCTGATTATTTTCCTAACCCTCCACTTTTGAAAATTGTTTAGTCTGGGTCAGACTGTGACGCGGTTTAAGTGGTAGTATACTGGAAATCTAAGTAACATTGCAATCCAAAGCTTGCACTCAACAAGAGTGCTTTCTTTTAATACTTTGTGAAAATAATTGAATGTAAGTTTCGACCAATTTATTGCGACTACTCCTCTTGACCTATTCATTGCTAAAGGAATTTTGCATGGAGTACCTCCATTATTTTTCCCAATAAGTTATCTTAACTAGGACAACAGTAGGAATTTTTATCTAAAAGGAAAGATTCAATAAAATAAAATAAATGATGGTTATAAAAACATACTTCAGGCCAAGATAATACCACTGCAAAGCACTGTAACTATTGAAATGTAGGCTTTTAACTGCAACTGTGTAAATTTACAATGTCCATCTATATACATATATATCAAAGTAAATATCTACTTCATTCTATCATAAAGATTAAAACCTTTATAGATTAATAATTGTCAGGGACCAAGAGGATGAATAAATGGAAGAATGCCAATGGGTATGGGTTTTTTTGGGGGGGCTGATGAAAATGTTCTGAGGTACGTAGTGTTATGGTTATATAACTTTGTGAACATACTACAAAACACTGAATTGTATACATTGAAATCTCTGAGTTATATCTCAATAAAGCTTTTATTTTAAAAAGGTTAAAAACTTACTATTTCACAGAAAAAAATATGCATTTCAAAATTAAAATGTGAAGGCTAAAGATAACATACATTAGGCATCACTACTCCTTATAGTACGACAAAAACAAATGAATAAAAAAGTACACAGATAAGAGCAACTACTGGAATGCTATTCAAAATGTCAAAAAATCACGGTCACTTAGCTGTTAACTCAGTGCCTAAATTAATCCTAAGCTTATTGCAGGATTTTCAAAGAGTAACTTTATTTCTACCCAAAAATGACAATAAATACTTAGGAAATCATTTGAACAAATAGAAAATTTTAATTTAGTAGTTGTGATTATTTGTGCTAATTCTTACAAATATCAAAATCAAATCAGATGACTTTTTTTTTTTTTTTTGAGTCAAATGTAGCCCACCAAGGGGGAAAACCATGGGCATGAAAATAATTAAAACACCTCCTCAATTGTTTTGGAGAAGGGAAGGAAAGGCTCAGAGAGAAGAAATTGGGGTGGGGGAAAAGACAATAAGTAAAGATACTTTCCATATTAAAACTTAATTAACTATTTTTTATTATGTAATAAACTCCTTCAAGTGAATGCCCACAGTCTTCTGAGAGTACAATTTGGTAAAGAATTACAAAAAGACATCTAAATTTCCACGTTAAAAAAATATCTCTTTAGATTCTTAAAACTTTCTTTTACTAAAATTGCTCAAGAAAATTCTCCAGAGAAAACTAATCAGAAAGTTCACATTAAAATATAGTCAATTCGTTCTATGGTCAAAATGAACCTGATACGGAGTAAAAGCAGTACCACCTTAAAAACCTGGTGGTGGAGTAGGAGGACCCTAGGCTCATCTTGGGTCCCCGGAACACAACTAGATAACTATCAAATCATCCTAAATACCCCCAAAATTGGCCTGAAGTCTTAACAGAACAAACTACACAACTAAAGGAAGATAAGAGGCCACATCAAAGAAGGTAGGGAGAAAAGGTTTGTGGCTGCTGTGGTGGGGAAGGAGTCATGGTCACAAAGAAGGGTGAAAGAGAGGAGCATACAGGGAATGCACAAGGGAAATGTTTCTCAAAGCCATTGGTTTGGAACACAAGAGGGGCTGAATTTTGTGAGTTCTTGCAACCAGCAGGGCTTAATGACTAGAGTTTTAAAGGTCGGCAGACCCCAGTGGTTGGGATAGAGCCTGGAGGGCACTGCACTGCTCCTGGAGAGAAGGCAGGCAAACAATCTGGGGGTAGACATCATGGAAACAGTGATCTGAAAAATATCTGGGGCACACAGGAGAGAGATTATTCACTCTTCTAGGAGCCCTTCCCTGAGAGGCAGCATTCAAGGAGATGCCTCTCCAGGAACAAAGGAGCCAGCTGGGGCCATTTACTTCCCCTACCCCTCAGCATAAACAGAACCACTTGAGGGAAGCAGCTCAGCATGAACATTAGCTGCCTAACTTGCTTACATCAAGGCCCAACCCCTAGCGCTAAGGTAGGACTACCCTTCTCAGTCAAGCTTGCCTCAGCCCCTGTGTGATAGGCCCCTCCCCCAGAAGACTAGAACAGGCCCTACCCACACCACATCTTCTGACCAAAGAGTTCTACAGGGCCTCAGTTCTGGTGGAGCTGGTGTCAGGCCTCATTTCACAAGCATACCTAGTTAAAGCTTGCCACATTCAGGCCAGAGACCAAACACTTCCCACAGCAGGCAAGGAGCACCTCTGCAGACAACTAACCTGAAGGATAGAGTAGCCAGAACACAACAGCCAGTACAGCAGGCACAGCACACACTTGAGATACTCCCTGAAGTGCCAGACCCTGAGCACTATATGACCTCTTCTTCATAAAGTAAAGCCATTACTTTCACAGGCAGGAGACATAGCTGGCTGTTCTAAAACAGAGAAGAAGGCAGAGATTTAGACAAAATGCCAAAAAGGAGGAATTTATCCCAAATGAAAGAACAAGATAAGGCCATGGCCAGAGCTCTAAGTGAAACAGATATAAGTAATATGCCTGATGGGGAATTTAAAGAACGATCATAAAGATACTCACTGGACTTGAGAAAATAATAGAAAACATCAGTGAGACCCTTACCACAGAGATTAAAAAGTTAAAAAAGAATCAATCAGAGATGAAGAATACAATAAATGAAATTGGAAGCAGGCTTGATGTAATGAACTGGCAGGAAGAGACAGAGAAACAAATTTATGACCTAGAAGACAAAATAATGGAAAATAATTAAGCTGAACAAAAGAGAAAAAGAATTATGCAACACAAGGATAGACTTAGGGAATTCAGTGACTCTATCCAACATAATAACTTTCAAAGGAGCTCCAAAGAAGAGGAAAGAAGGCAGAAAATTTACTTCAAGATATAATAGAAGAGAACTTCTCTAATCTGGGGAAGGAAACAGACATCCACCTCCAGGAGGCACAGAGAACTCCCAATCAAAATCAACAAAAGCAGGCCAACATCAAGACATATTGTAATTAAATTTGAAAAATATAGTGGTAAAGAAAAAATCTTAATACAGCAAGACAAAAGAAGTCCTTAACTTATAAACCCATAAGGCTAGCGGGAGATTTTTCAACAAAAAGTTGGCAAGCCAGAAGGGAGTGGCATAATATTTTCAAAGTGCTGAATGGGAAAAATTTGCAGCCAAGAATACTCTACCCAGCAAGGCTATCTATCATTCAGAATAGAAGGAGAGATAGAGTTTCTCAGACAAACAAAAACTAAAGAAGTTTGTGATCACTACACCAGCCATGTAAGAAATATTAAAGGGGACTCTGAGTGCAAAGGAGGGACCAAAAGTGACAAAGACAGGAAAGAACCAGAGAGAATCTCCAAAAACAATGACAAGTCAAGTAATAAAAAGGAAACAAATACATATCTATCAATAATTTCTCTGAATGTAAATGGACTAAGTGCTCCAATCAAAATACACAGGGTGTCAGAACAGGGTGTCAGAACAGATTAAAAAAAAAAAAAAAGACCCATCTATATACTGCCTACAAGATACTCATTTTAGACCTAAAGACACACGCATATTGAAAGTGAGAGACTGGAGAAACATTTATCATACAAATGGATGTCAAAAGAAAACCAGAGTAGCAATACTTATATTGGATGAACTTGACTTTTTGTTCTTGTATTTTTTTTCTCCTGCTTTGGGATCAGGGTAGCACTGGCCTCATAGAACAATTTTGAATGTGTTCCCTCTATTCCATTATTTATAAGATGTTGGCAAAGACTGCCATTAATTATATTTTTAAATGTTTGGTAGAATTCACCAGTAAAACCATGTGGTCTTGGGCTTTTCTGTGCTGGGAGATTTTTGATTCCTAACTCAATTTTCAGTCTTGTTATTGGTCTAAGAAGATTTCTTATTTCTTGGATTCAAGATTCATGATTACATCATGGTAGCTTGTGAATTTTTAGGAAATATCTGATTTTTGTCTAAGTTATCTGATTTGTTAGTATGTGATTGTTTATAGTAATCTGTTATCACACTATGTATTTCTGGGGTTATCTGTTGTATTGTTTTCCATTTCTCATTTTGGTTTTTGAGTCTTCTCTTTTTTTCTTAGTTAATGTAGTTAAAGCATTGCCAATTTTGTTTATTTTCTTGGAAAAACTGGTCATTACTTTCAGTGTTATATTATTGTTTATTCTGGTCCCTATTTTATTTATTTATGATTTTTCTTTGTTATTTTCTTCCGCTACTAAATTTTAGCTAAGTTTTTTCTTTTTCTGGTTCCTTGTGGTATAATGTTAGGTTGGTTATTTGAACTTTTTTCTTAATCCAAGCATTTACATCATACAATTCATTCTAACATCTGATGTTGCTGCATCACATAGGTTTTGTAATATTGTGTTTTTTTTTTGTTTTGAGACTTGCTTTAATTGGCCATTTGATTTCTTATTTTGCTCATTAGTTGTACAGTAGTGTGTTGTTAAATATTTACATATTAAATATTTAATATTTACATTGTAGATTTCCTGGCTTTCTTTTATTGTTGATCTTTAGTTTTGTACCACTGTGGTTGGAAAATACACTTGGTATGATTTCAGTATTCTTACATTTGTAATATTTGTTATGTCCCTATATATGTGATTTAACCAGGGGATTTTTCTGTGTGTAACTGAAGAAAATGCATATTCTATTTTTCTTGGATGGAATATTTTATATGTATCTTTTAGAACCATATATTCTGAAGTATGCTTCAAGTAAAATATGTTCCTTTTGAAAAAAAAATAACTTTAGGGGCATCTGGTGGCTCAGTTGGCTAGGTGTGTGACTCTTGGTTTCAGCTCAGGTCATGATCTCACCATTTATGAGCTCAAGCCCTCTTAGAGCCTTCTTAGAATTCTCTCTCTCTCTCTCCCCCTCCCTCCTCAAAAATAAATAAATTACAAAAATAATAATAACTTTAACTGAGGGTACTAGTTTAAAATCAAGCATATCAGAGGGGAGGTGGGGGGATGGGTGAAATAGGTGACAGGGATTAGAGTACACTTTTCAAGGGCACCAAATAATGATACACAGAATTATTGAATCACTATATTGCACACATAAAACTAATATAACACTATGTTAACTCTACTGGAGTAAAATTAAAAAATTAAAATTAAAAAACAAAATTAAATTCATGTGAAGAATGATAATGTTATATTTGAAATTTCTTTTCATTTCTAAAAAATGTTTCTATAAAAACCAGTGAATTTTGTCGACAAGATGAAGATATAAGTATGTATAAAAATATGACCAATGAATTGTTTTCTTCTCTCTTATGTAGGATGTGTTCCCCTAGGGAAGGGGGGTAGGGGATAGTGCAGAGGACAACGAAGCCAAATGCCCAGAGGACTGACTCACAGTTTGTTCTCTGAAACAAAACAATTTATAATGCAACCAATTATTAAACTGAATTCTACTTTTTTTATAATCCTTTATGTCCAAGTGTCAAGGTTAGGCAAATTCCTTGCAATCAGGGTTAAGAAGATAACGTGACTGACAGTCTTCCTACAAAGACACTTCATGATAATAGGGACTTGCTTATCTCTTCAGTTTCATTTCTTGCCACTTGCCCCTTAGAAAGAATGTGCTGCACTTTTACTGCAATGAACTTCTTTCAATTCCTGAAACGCCCCTACTCTCCCATGTCAGACAACTACAACCACTCTTTTCCCTCCATTCTACTGCCTTGAACCTCATCACCATCCCATCCTGGATGCATGTGCACACGCTTGGCATTCCCTGGCTTGAAACTCCATCCTCACTGGTAGATATCACCAAACGACATATTTCTCCTTAGAAGGGGCACTGCAACATAGTTAATAACCACCCTCTGAGGAGAGGTTTGCCTTACTAACAACTAATGAATAAAAGTTATTGCACTTTCTCCTCTGTTTCCCAATTTTAGCTAGAAATTAACTACTTACACAAATTTCTGTCAATATTTGTTTTTATCCTAGCTATTTTTAAGAACACTGTTGATAAATACATTAATTTTTCCATCCCAGAATTTTGATAAATACCAAGGTTGTTTTCTGTAACTATAACTAGAGTCCTCCAGGTTGTGGTTTCAAGATTGCTCCATACATGATTATAAATGTTAGAAAACTTTTAAAGAAGAATTATAAAATGAAACTGTGGTGAGAAAGTTGGAGATTGTATTATTGCCATGTAATATTACATTGTTATGTTATACAAAAGATTACATTTTCAGTATTCACTTACCATGAATAAATATTATCTTTCAAGACAATTACGGCTATAAATATCTCAGTACTTCAAAAATCATAAAAAAAATTTTAAAAATCCTCAGTATTTCAACGTTTATTTATTTTTGGGACAGAGAGAGACAGAGCACGAACGGGGGAGGGGCAGAGAGAGAGGGAGACACAGAATCGGAAACAGGCTCCAGGCTCTGAGCCATCAGCCCAGAGCCCGACGCGGGGCTCGAACTCACGGACCGTGAGATCGTGACCTGGCTGAAGTCGGACGCTTAACCGACTGCGCCACCCAGGCGCCCCAATCCTCAGTATTTCAAAAAATCATAAAAAATACCATCAGTAACCTTTTCTTCAGGATGCAGTTTCTTTAACTTCATATAAAGACATTTTATGGGCCCATAGGACATTGCTTAAAGTAACTAGAAATTCTAATAACATAATTCTAATATAGTAAGGCTGAAGTTTCAGAAATGAAACATTAAAACTAAAGAAATGAAACATTATTAAATTATTATTTAATTGGAGCTGAAAACACATGGTGAGGATGTGGAGAAAGGGGAACCCTCTTACACTGTTGGTGGGAATGCAAACTGGTGCAGCCATTCTGCAAAAGAGCATGGAGGTTCCTCAAAAAGTTGAAAATAGAACTACCCTATGATCCAGCCATTGCACTATTAAAAATTTATCCAAAGGATACAAAAATGCTGATTCAAAGGGGCACATGCACCACAATGTTTATAGAAGCACTAACAACGAGAGCCAAACTGTGGAAAGAGCCCAAATGTCATCTACTGATGTATGGATAAAGAAGAGGTGGTGTGCATGCGTGCGTGTGTGTATTATATATTACATATAGTATATATATAATAATATATGTCATATATATATATGGAATATTACTCAGCCATCAAAAAGAATGAAATCTTGCCATTTGCAATGATGTGGATGGGCTAGAGTGTATTATGTTAAGCAAAATAAGTCAGTCAGAGAAAGACAAATACCATATGATTTCACTCGTGTGTGGAACTTAAGAAATAAGACAGATGAAGATATGGAAATGGGGGAAAAAAGATAGAAAGAGAGAAACAAACTATAAAAGACTTTCAACGATAGAGAACAAACTGAAGGTTGACCGAGGGAGGTGGATGGGGGATGGGCTAGATGGTGACGGGTATTATGGAGGGTACTTGTAATGAGCACTGGGTGTTATATGTAAATGATGAATCACTAAATTCTACTCCTGAAACTAATGTTACACTATATGTTAACTAACTAGAATTTAAATGAAATTTTGAAGAACTGATAACATATAAGGATTCAAAAGATTTTATAAAGAAAACAAAAACTTCAGGCTTAAAAAGGATAGTGTTGTTTTGTTTTGTTTTATTTTTTAGGTTAAAGAAGGCATATCCACAGTGACTTTCTTACCTGAGTGAATTAAAATTTTGATAAGAGTAGCTATGCTGTAGAGAGCGTTTTGAAAGCAGAATGTGCAAAATTTTTCTCTCCTCCTACAAAATCAAAGACAGGGTTTTCTATGCCCTGTGCCTACTTTTACCAGTGCAGGTTTCTACATTCTTTTTTTCTACTTACTTTTTGGTCTGACTGAAAAAAACTCAGATCAAGATTAGGTACCATTTCCCACCCATTAGTAAGGCTGCTATCAAGAAAATGGATAATGTAATAAGTGCTGATGAGGATATGGAGACATTGGAATATTTGTGCATTGCTACTGGGAATGTAAAATGGTGCAGCCACCGTGGGAAACAATATGATGATTCCTTAAAATATTAAACATAGGAATACAATATAGTCCAGCAATTCTACTTCTGGATATATACCAAGAGAAGTGAAAGCAAGGACTCAAACAATATTTATACACCCATATTCAAAGAAGCATTATCCAAAATATCCAAAAAGGTAAGAGCAATTCAAGTGTCCATCAACAAATGAGTGGATAAACAAAATATGGTACAAGTATCCCCCGCTTTTTGAAAGTTCACATTCTGCCACTTCACTTTTAGGAAAGACCTATATTAGTACCTACTTTTGCTAACTCAAAGAAATCCAAAGATTTTTGCTTTTATCTAACGAAAAAGGTGAAAAGCGAAAATAGCATTCAACATTTGTTTTGCAGCAAACCATTATAAAGGTAGCACACAACCCAACCAGTGAGAGTGGCCTCACCTAGCTCCTTCCCTGGAAACTCCACTCAGCACCTCATCATCAAGCTACCACACCTTTGAACTGTGTCTTGTGAGCATCTGTGCTTTATCTTAAAGCATTTTGTTCATCCATTAGCTAAGATATCAGAAAGGCCTAGGAGAAGTTATTTTTGGGATCTGGGAACACTTGAAATTTTTTCCATATAAATCAATGGTAATTATGTCTTCACTTTACGTGATTTCAGCTTACAAAATTTTCATAGGAATGTTCTACTTTGGGATAGTGGGGAAACCTGTACAACAGAATATTATTCAGTCTTTTTAAAAATTAAGGAAATTCTGACATATGTTACAACATGAATGAACCTTGAACACATTATGCCAAGTGAAATGAGCCAGTCACACACACACACACAAAAAGTCAAAACCATAGAGACAGAAAGTAGAATGCTTGTTGCCAGGAGATGAGGGAAGGGAGAGAGAATTAATGTTTAAAGGGTATAGAGTTTCAGTTTGGAAAGATGAAAAAGTTCTGGAGATGGATGGTGGTAATGGTTACACAGCAATGTGGGTGTAATTAATGCCACCAAATGATACACTTAAAAATGGTCAAGATGTAAATTTTATGTTAAGTATATTTTACCACAATAAAAATCGGGGAAAAAAAGATTACTTAGAACATGATGTTTGATCCCTTCTAGGATTGTGATTATTTTGAAGGATAAACAAAAGAGCAATTCTTACTTAAAAAAAAAAAAAAAAAAGGCCATTTAGACTTTCAGTAGTAGAAACTGAAAATCAAGTAAGCTGCAGGAAAGAAATTTGAAGGTTTGAATCCTGCTCCTTATCCATTCACACATACCCACCCCCAGTACTGTTGGTTTTCAAGGATAAGAGACAAGCCTTTAACTGGACTGATGCAAAAGGCCTTTTCATGCTCACCCAGTCTCCACTCCAGTCTACCCCAAACTCTTTAGCCATGTGCACATCCCCAAAGCACTATCTTTTATGTCAAAGCTATGGTAATAGCTTTTTGTGTTCCTAATTCCCCCACTCAACAATGAATAAATATACCTTGTCTTGCATTTGCTCTCCACAATCAAGTCTACCCTTGCCAGATATATTCCCCCAAAGAAATATATTTAAATGTGGTTTGTCACACAGCTAGGAGCAGTCTTTAAATTGTTAGTGTAAAACAGGGTAGAGCTGGAGCTGGAAAGCTTAGAAGAAGCAATTCATTTTTTTTTTTTTACCTTTACTGGGAGATAATAATAACAGCCTTCTATGGGTATTGCTTTTGTTAAAGACATCATATTATTTTCCTTAATAATATTCATATAATGTCCTTATCTAAAACAGTGTTTAGTTTTAGTAAATTTATTCACAAATTTAGCAATATAAGTTATATATAACATGATTCAAAACGTTCTGGTCTATGGGAAAAATATAAAAATACAACCTTTGTTTTTTCTAATCTTAAGTAAAGAACTATTCAATAGACAGGAAAAATAATTTTTCAATATATTTCAGTTGTCTAATGGTGTTATGGACTGAATTATGTCACCTCAAAATGCGTATGTTGAATTCCTCACCCCTAATGTTACTGTATTTGGAGATAGGGCCTTTAATGAAGTCATTAGGTTAAATGAGGTCATAAGGGTAGGGCCCTAATCCAATATGATTAGTGATCTCATAAGAAGAGACAGACACCAGGGACACATACAGGAAAGGCCATGTGAGGACACAGCTGTCTGCAAGCCAAGGAGAGAATGGCCTCAGGAGAAAACAGACCTGCTGGCACCTTGATCTTGGATTTCCAAACTTCAGGACTTTGAGAAATAAATTTCTGTTGGTTAAGCCACCCGGTCTGTGGTATTTTGTTATGACTGCCAAACACACTAATACAAATGACAAGTCAAGAAGAAAAATAGTGATACAAAAAGAGAGAAAAAGTCAGTGAAAGGATGAGACAGACACATTCACACACAGAACAGAACACGGAGAAGATGTAAGAAACCCAAACATATATATATAGGTACTGTGAGACACGACATTATAAAATAGAAATTGTTGCTAAAAATTTCAGAATCACATGAGTTTCCTCTACTATTGATATAGAAACATCTTAGGACCTTGCCTGATAAACAGATGAACTCAAAGTAAAGTCCAGATTCCATTTTCAAGTCCCAGATTCCCATGTTTCAGTTTAGAGAGTCCTCATTCAGAAAACCATCAATGTGCGGTTGTGAAATTGTCCTTGGATTTTTCAGTCCTCTATCACACTCCTAACAGCTATCTTCATGCCCCACTGGCCTCCATTATATTTACTTGATAGTCTAGGTACCATTACAAAAATAGTTACTATAACATTTGGGGCAAATCATTGTGATGATCACTTTGGCTATCAGTACTCTTCAAATAAAAATTAATACACATATTTAGGAGTTAAGGTGATCCACAAGGTGCAAATTTTGCACAAGATATGATAACAGAAGTAAAGCACTGTTTCAGGACAAAGAATTTCAGTGGAGAATCATTTGGGAATGAAATAGGTCCATAGCACAATTTCACATGTTTTATCAAAATTAACTCAATAAGCTGTCAGAAGAACAGTAACACAACTCTATATCCAGTTTCACAAATACTCACAGAACGGTAATCCCGAAACATTGATGATGGCCCACACAAACTAGGCCAGCTGGAGTCAGGAGTCAAACGGGAAGGCTTTGTTGACATAATTCCTCTCCAATCGTAGAATGTTTTATCTGTTAGAAATATCAATGCAAGTTAAAACAATATTTATCCAAGAAAAGTACACACAGACCATACTGCTTAATGTTACAAAGAGGAAAATAGATCATCTTTACGGCCCTGTTATTCTATATTAAAATCGCATCTTGTCATCTAATCAGAGAGATGCAGAAGCATGAGCACCGCACAGAGAGAGGCTTCAATTAATTGGTTCCATCACACAGTAAAGCTCTTGTGTTTTTATTGGGTACGGTGTGCCCATCAGAAGACCAGGTTCATTCCTTTGAGTCTCTTCTGTTCAAGAGCACTGACTTCTTTTTTTAAAGGAGGCTTAAAGCAAAATCATGTTTGTGAATAGCACTTACAAAAACAAAGGGAAAACTCCTCTCCCTGCTACATCAGTACTTTAAAAGAAAATTCAGAATTATGATGAGGGTACACATTTTGAAATGGCAAAGTAAGTGAAATTATTAAAAGTGCTCTAGACGAATAAGTTGAAAGAGCAAAAGGTTAGCCAACATATGCCCACATATTTCTTCTGTCTTGTGGCAGTTGTTGCATGGGATTTCTGCAGACAAATTTTTTTTAAAGATGAGGAGATTTAAGATTTATTTGTCTATTTCTCAGAAACATTAATCATTTAAAAGAGAAAAATTCAGTTCAATCCTGCCATCCAAAATGAATCAAACTGTTTACACATTTCCAATTTTCTTTCTAATACTTATTTATATACATATATTCTTTCCTGAAACTTTCGATTTAATACAGACATCTATGGACTGCTTAATTTCACATAAATTTAGAGAAAACTCAGACGTAATAAATTCTCTCATTTCATTGCTTCAACTTATTTATAGGATCATAAGCTAAGTGTCCTATAGGGAGGCAGATAGTAACATAAAATAATAAAAAAATGTAATGTTATCTCAGAGACATTCCAATCAATAACATGCATGTAATCTACCCCATTCTAATTTTATATGTATATAATTTCTTCCACTTCAGTCAAAAAGAATCTTTGTCCTCTTATCAAAAAGGCAAAGTGTCTAGAAGAGGCAACATAATAAATCGTATTTCAATCACAACTCAATATGAATAAATAAGATTCTTTAGTGGAAGCAGATGCCAACAATGGAAAGATTATAGGGAACCTGAACATATTAGTATCTGGGAAGAGGACAGCAAAGAAAAGGCCATACACATTAAACTTTAACTGGGGATTTTTATAAACCCAGGGAGGACTTAAAAGGGTAGAATAAGAGTTATTAGAGATGTGTAAGTCCCCACATTTCTTATGACGCTTTCTTGAGTAATTTAAAGCATTCCTGAACTCACTAACACTATCTCTGGACCACCTACTTCCCTTAATGAACTTGCACCATAAGTGTCTTCACATGTTTTAGATAATTGGGCATCTCTTTCCAATCTCCTTTTTAATTTTAACTAGGGTCTAATTTACTTTAATTTTTTCATATTTATAATTTTTACTTTTCATTTTTTAATATGATTTATTGTCAAATTGATTAACATACAAGGTGTACAGTGTGCTCTTGGTTTTGGGAGTAGATTTCCCATGGTTCATCGTTTAAATACAACACCCAGTGCTCATCCCAACAAGTGCCCTCCTCAATGCAATCTCCTTTTTAAACTGATAAACACTTCCAGGACGAAGACAATATCTTAGTTGGAATTCATCTGTGCTTCTGGTTCATCAGCAATGCAATTGAGGTAGCTATGTAAATACTGGTGAACAAGAATTAGCCTCAAAAGGGGAGATCTCACAGGGAAAGGGAGTCTTCCTGATCATTGAAGAGCCCAACCCAAAATGAATCTAAGTGCTATACAAATTATTTTCCAAGACAGTGCAGAGCATTTCAAATATTTTATCTGGTTTACCCACAAAAACAGACTCATGCAGTTGAGAAGGCCATGCATTATTTTCTCCAGTGTATAGGTATCACATTAGAAAATACAGCTATAACTTTTCCACTTCAGGAAGCAGTAAACCCTCCACTAAAATCCTCAAGGTAATCATTCACACACTGATGTATGCTAATGACTCCTCCTCAGAAGCCAGGCCCGGAAGGTGACATGCAACAAATTCCAGTTTATTCCACAAAGTCAGTCAAAAGTTATAAACTGGTAGTTTGAAGAACAGAGTCATACATCAGACTAAATGTTCACAAACCCTCACGGAGCCAACACTCTTCACAGATACTGCCACAGAGAAACGAAGATTCTGAATGCTGGAAATGGAGTGGGGAGTAAGCAAGAGTAGGCTGCTTATTGGTAGGTGAAAAAATAAGAAATCTTAGCAGTGATCCCAGTTTAACAGCCAGCAGGATAGAACAAAATATTCTGATATTAAACAAATCTGGGGAAAATGTAATACCAAAATTTGAAAAGGAACCAAGAAGGTTCCATCAGGTTAACAAGCTGGTGCAATAGGAGCTACCTTGGAACATAAAAAATTTGGTTAAATAACTACCCATACTGATGTCTTCCTGCCTTTGTATATCCTCAATACTTATATAGACTCTTTTTGAAAAATATTATACGCTTAGTTCATGTTATTTTGTTGTCTTCTGCACATCTTATTTTCCTATCTAAACTTAAAAGTCTTTTACTTGCTTTGCATTTCCCATAAAACTGAACATAATGCTGTGCCCAAAGCATATGTTCAATGTATGCTCTGGAATTACTTGGCACTGGCTGAAAGGCCAATCACCAAAACTGTTAAATGTGAAAAGTCCCATACAATGCAACTGACACAAATATCTGAAGGAATGGAAAAAAATTTACAACAGGTTTTTAAAATTCTATTTTTTTTCAGGATCAACTATTTTCCACCAGATTATCTTCTCTCACTTTCTAGCATCATCTTGATGTTTATAAAGGTAATAATTTTTAAACATATTTCAGTTGGGGGTGCTTTTTTAAAATTTTATTTCCCATTTTTACTTAAATTTATGTAGTTAACAATGAGCCAATTATTTGCAAAGGTGAGAGACAGTTCCAAATTCTAATTGTCATAGTTATTTTAGAAACTAAAATTTCTCAAATGACTCACAGAAAACTGATAAGATTCTATACTGTGGAGAGACTGCCAAGAGAATGAAGAAAGAAAGAAGGAGAAAGGAAGGAAGGGAAAATTTGTAGCTAGTTGAAACATTCACCACTTATGTAATCATCTTCATAGTGACAAATATTTCCTCCAGGTTGCAAATGGATATATTTGTCCAAGTCACCTGAATTATCAGCAAAAGACCCAAAGACTGTAGAAGTTCAAATTTTTTAAATATATTGTGTCCATCAACCATGAATGAAGAACTAAGAAACAGTCTATGCTAATGATATATAATGTAAGAATATAATAGTTCAAAAGAATATGTCTATGTAACTGCATCCAACAGAGCCGAAGAAGTCCAAATGAAAGTGTGAAGTATCTTTACAAGGACATGATAGAGCCCAAGACACTAGTGGGTTCAAGTGGTCCTGTGTCCCTAGAGCCTTTTTTATGCCAAGCTTGTTCTGTTTCCCTTTTATCAATTCCCTTGTATCAATTAATTCTCTGAGTTAATTGCACATGCAGTTTTAATCTGCGTGTAATTACAAACAATTAATAGTTAGGAGACAGAATTAGCAGTTCTTAGTTTGATTATCTATATAATTAAAAGGGGTGGTAAACTAGAGTTGACAAATAGCATCTTAATCACTTGAATAATCAAACCCAGAAGCTTGCTTGGGCAGCTGAACTCCATCTGTTACATTAGTTCAACTTTTAGAATCAATGACTGAAATGTCCATTTAAATCAATCATATTTCAATTTATAGTCAAAAACATACAATATGTATTCTCAAATTGCTTAAACTATTTACTTTGTTTCATTTATTTAAAATTAACTGTTTCTAAAAGGGTTTAATAAAAATAAAGATTCAACAGACTAACTTATGTGTATCTACTGAATACCAGTTAATATTCATGGCTCCCAAATCTTATATTATAAAACATGTAAGAAATACAGATAATTCTGTGTTCCAATTAACACTTTTATTTAAGTGAATCCTGAGAGACAGCAAATAAGACATACCTATGATCCTTTTTTGGGTTCTGATGGGATCACTTGTTTATACATACAAAGCAAATACTAAAAAACAGGAGAAACTTAAAGTGAGTTACAAAAATATGTGAGAACTTCATTCTTATTAGGATATAATATAATACAGAACAGTGGCATCACTGTTGCATAATATGTTTCTGAATTGCCAAGTATTTGAACAAGTTTGACAGATACTTTCAGCTAATAATGGATTAAAAAAAGTGTTCAAAAAGAATCATTTCTGGTTCAATGTGGCTTTGTGACTTCTGGCTGTGAGGCAGCCCCTTTTACAGTACCACTAAAATACTGTAACAATAAAGAAAAAGATGAAAATCTCAAGGTTACAAGAAATTAAGTCTAACCATTCATTAATATGCAGATGAGAAAACAAAATTCTTTAAGATGAGGAAGTGAATTGAGGAAAGCAATTAGTGACCTTTACATAATAAAACCCCTAGCCCATCTGAAAGATGTTAGAAAAAAGGCGTATTATCTTCCAAGAAAAATATAAAGAAAAAAGAACAAAACCCATTTCTGTACAATGTGGATGCTGCTTTTGAAGAACCCTTCCCTTTCCATACCCTCAACTACCACAATCCACTTGGACACTACAACTCTAAGGAAACAACTAGAAAAGAGAGTAATCCTGACTGTACCAACAGGAATTGAAAGCATAAGAGACTGTTAAAAACTGAGAACAAACTGAGGGTTGATGGGGGGTGGGAGGGAGGGGAGGGTGGGTGATGGGTATTGAGGAGGGCACCTTTTGGGATGAGCACTGGGTGTTGTATGGAAACCAATTTGTCAATAAATTTCATAAAAAAAAAAAAAAAGAAAAAAAAAAAAGAAACAGTCTTATTGTAAAGAAAGAACTCGGGGAGCCTGGGTGGCGCAGTCGGTTAAGCGTCCGACTTCAGCCAGGTCACGATCTCGCGGTCCGTGAGTTCGAGCCCCGCGTCCGGCTCTGGGCTGATGGCTCGGAGCCTGGAGCCTGTTTCCGATTCTGTGTCTCCCTCTCTCTCTGCCCCTCCCCCGTTCATGCTCTGTCTCTCTCTGTCCCAAAAATAAATAAACGTTGAAAAAAAAAAAAAAAAAAAAAAAAGAAAGAACTCTGTGCAGAGGATGGGACTGACAGGATTTGACAACAATGCATAATGGGGATTGTAATTTTAACGTGCTAAACAGCTAAAAATAATAATACTAAAGAATGAAGGAAGAATGAAGGAATGAAAGGACCCACCCAGTAGAACCAAACTGTTCCAAATGGGCATCTCCAGGTTACTGAGAATTCGGCAGAGAAGGGGGCATTGACACCAGTCATCAACTATAGAACTAGAAAAGGTAATTGGCACATTCAAGTGAACATGGAGCAGAGTAGAGAAAAATCCATATGTTCTCTCTGTTCATAATCACTTTGCATGGAGCTGTGTCTTTTTATTCAGGGCAGAGTAAACATCCTGGGGCCTATATTGATCATGGAAATGCCAGTTAACATTTATGGAGGACCTAGATCGTTGAATACTTTACACGCGTTACCTGACCTAATCTACACAAGAACCCTAGTTTAACAGAGGAGAAAACAAATTAAGTCACTTGCCCCAGTTCAGGCAGCTAGTAAGCAGTTGTGTGAACCCAGGTCAATCTGAATTTGAAGCCCAAGGGACAGCGACACAAGGGGAAAGGTCCCAATGGAAGACTGAACAATGGCCCCAAAGATACTCACATCCCAATCCCTGAAACCTGCAAATGTTAGAATACATGGCAAGAGGGACTTTGCAGGCATGATTAAATCAATAATCCTGAGAGGGGAAGATAACCTAGGATATCATGATGGGCCATATGTGTACTCACAAAGGCCCATGGAAAAGAAGGAAATGTGATGACAGAACCAAGAGTGATTTGGAGAAGAGGTCATGAGCTAAGGAATGCAAATAGCCTTCAGAAGCAGAATAGGAACAGAAATATTCATCCCTAGAGTTGCAGAAAGAATCAGTCCTGGGGAACATCTCCACATAGTCCAATGAAATTAATCCCAGATTTCTGTATTCTGTAAGAGAATACAGTTGTGTCCTTTTAAGCTACCAAGTTTCTGGAGTAAATTGTTGAAGCAGCCCTGGGAAACTAATACAGTCTGCAATTCTGAAAATCTATAAAAGAGTTTAAGTCAAAAACATTCTATTAGAAGTCAAAAATAGGGGCGCCTGGGTGGCGCAGTCGGTTGGGCGTCCGACTTCAGCCAGGTCACGATCTCGCGGTCCGTGAGTTCGAGCCCCGCGTCAGGCTCTGGGCTGATGGCTCAGAGCCTGGAGCCTGTTTCCGATTCTGTGTCTCCCTCTCTCTCTGCCCCTCCCCCGTTCATGCTCTGTCTCTCTCTGTCCCAAAAATAAATAAACGTTGAAAAAAAAAATTTTAAAAAAAAGAAGTCAAAAATATTCTATTAGACTCAGAAAAGAATTTTAGAATAGTATTGGCATTCCATTGTACTATATAACAAGCCAAACTCTAAAATAGAAGCCAAAAGCAATAAGGAGAAAACAAACTAAGACTTTAAACAATAAGAATATTTGCAAGATAAATAAAAATGGAAATGAGTGATCTTTAAAAGGCAAGAAATACCAGGAAACCAAAACTGTAACAACAGAATTAAAATGTATTTCACACTTAATAGGAGTGTAAGAGACAGTACAGAATATCAAATGACTAGATTTAGCAAGTATTCCTAGAATAAAGAAGTATCCAAAGATGAAAATTATAAGAGAGAAGATTAAAGATTATAGATTAAAGTTGACAAAAAATAAGTATCCATCAAAGGAGTCCTATACATTACTGAAGATGAAACCAGAATAATCAAAAGTAAAGAAAACAAACACGACTGAATAATAATTTCCTCAGCTAAAAAAAAAAAAGCATGTATCTTCTGAGTATTGGGGCTTATTGTATATTATGAGAAAGTAATTAAAAGAGATTTGTATGCCATTACATCCTGCAAAGTTACAAGAATAAAGAAAACAAACTACTAAAAGAATTCACACACATTTGCAAAGAAAAAACATCTCAAAGGTGTAAAACACAGGTTGTTATCAAATGTCCTCTGTGAAACAACAAAAGAAACAATAAATGACAGAAAACCACAAACAGAATTTCCAAGGAAAAGGAAAAGTTGTGAAACAGAAATTTTTAAAACAAAATTGTCTTCGATTTATAAAGGCCAGGGAAAAAATTCATTCTCCGATATACCAACACCCCGAAGGTCTGCTGAGAAAAATCACGTGTTTTTGTTTAAATAAAAAATATCTATCTGAAGATCAAGACATGAATCAAAATTAAGGTTAAAAGAGTTTAGAAATCATGGGACCAGCAGTTCTTCCCATAACCAGAATAGCCATTTCTAGTAGGACCACAACAGTCACGTGGATTCTACACCTCAGACTTACAGCTTGATCTTGCCAGTCCTAGCCTCATAGTTCCTTTTCTGCTTCATTTTGCTTTCCTAGGAAACAAACAGTTTGTTTCCTATGGTAAACGCTTTACCTCACTCATAGTTCCAATGAAATGTTCTTTCAAATAGAATCTTGTTCTATGATTACCAAAAACAATAACCAATGACCAGCATTGGTGTCTCGTGCACTTAGAATGGCTAAAGGTTTGGAACATGTACCCAGTAAACAAGACAAGGAAACAAAGAACAATAGTGGCTATTTTCATTTTCCAAGAACTTAAATAATGACTTTTCTCCTTCTTAAAACTTCAAATTGAATCACCTAAATCACGACATCACCCCCCAGGAAGTGCCTCTTTATATCATGAGAACAGCCTCTGAATATTCCTATGGCCCTCAGTTGTTTAAGGGGAAATATATACCTGGAAAATAGATTGTAGGATATACACCAGAATTTCATAGTGAGTATTTCTGGGTGGTAGAACAATAAACGAGTATGTCTTTTTGTGACAGTGTTCTGTATTTTCCACATTTTCTGCAATTAATCATACTAATTGCAACTTTACAGAGAACACATTTAAAATAAGTCTGTATAATTTTAGGCAGAATTACGCAAAAATTATGTAGAAAAACTATGAACAAAAGCAAAGTCTGAAGAAATCATCACAGAACTTTAGGGAGATTTACCTCTCTTTTTTCTAACAAAGATGTTTTGTACTTGGTAAGAAGAAAACACAATTTGCTTAAACTTCTTACATAACAAGCATACATACAAAAATAAATGCTTCCTTTATTTTTAAAAATTTTTTTTAACATTTATTCACCTTTGAGACACAGAGAGTGAGCAAGGGAGGGGCAGAGAGAGAGACACAGAATCAGAAGTAGACTCCAGGCTCTGAGCTGTCAGCACAGAGCCCAATGCGGTGCTTGAACCCGCAAACCCGAGACCATGACCTGAGCTAAAGTCAGACACTTAACCGACTGAGCCACCCAGGGACCCCAATAAACACTTCCTTTACATTTGTCTCCAATGACACAACAGTTTGGGGGCAGGGGAGAACCACACTATCTTTAAAGAGTCATAAACTCACATCCCCCTCTCAGGAAGTAACAGAGATAGTCTGCTATGTTGAAGTAGCTTTGTAAAAGTTTAGTCTCAGTCTTTCTGATTAACTAAAACAAGCCCAGGTACTACTGTCACAGATTTATTTCTGTGATACAAGGGCAGCTATCTGAATACATGATCTGAAAATGCCTCTTGATGGCAGCCCACTTGTCATCTTTGCCCAGAAGCACTATGACAAATACAGCTCATGCCAGCACCTGACTGCAAACTCCAGGTGGGCAGACGTCACATCCTGTATAGTGTTGTATCCTCTACACAACCACAATGCCTGGTACAGAATATGTACGAACAGTTTTGAAGAAAAAATGTTAACATGAACCGGATGATGCTTGTTTTACAGATGGCAATGATGTCATAGGTTTCTAGGCAAAAAAAAAAAAAAAAAAGAAAAGAAAAAAAAAAGACAAGAGTTCTGGGAGAAAAGTGATTTATTGCATGGTAATTCAATGGGAGTGTTCTTAGCAGTCCCTGCCCCATCCCTGTAAAAAGAAGCAACAATTAACTAGCCATTTGTTTGTCTCATATAATCCTAAATTTTTAAAAATTATTTCTTCCAGGTTGACTACATACTGATGTTTGGACAATACAGATCTTACTGATTTTAGTCAAGGTTTCTGTGCCCACACTCATACATGCTTGGTGAAAATGAAAATTTGAAAAGATTCTGGGAAAGTAATTCACCAGTGAGAGAAGTCTTTTAAATATTCATAGTTTTGAAGTAATATCGATTTCTAGGAATCTTTCATAAGGGAGTAATCTGAAATATGCCACAAGATTCACTAATAACGATGTTTATTACAGCATTATTTACAATAATTGGGCAGAAGAGTTAACATAGCAAAGCTGAGACTGTCATTCCTAGAAAGACAAGTTTACAAGGTTCATCCTGGGCTGGTATCTGGGAACTTGGCAGGTGAACAGTTCCCTACACTGATGTAAAACTTTTCCTAAAAGATAAGAGTATCTCACTGTGCCTAGACTGGGCAAACAATACGGGTTTATGCAAAATGTGTGCTTCCTTCTGGAAATCTGGAATGTTGGGACATACTAAGCAGTGGATACTTAGATTATCCCCCAGTAAAAACCTTGTTGCTGAATCTTTAATGAGTTTCCCCAGTGTACCATGACCCGAGACATCACCCCCCAGGAAGTGCGATTCATGTCACGATTCATTATTGGAGGAATTAAATGCATTGCAGTGACCACTGGAAGAACTCTTGGAAACTTGCTCCTGGTTTCCTCTGGCCTCCACCACATGTGAAGTGATTTTTCTTTGATTGTTGATTTTTCTTTGTATGTTTTTATATAATAAACCTTTGCTATGAATATGACAACATACTGAGTCCCATGAATCCTCCTAGCAGATCACTGAACAAGGGGTAGTCTTTAGAACCCCAACACGATAATAAAAATTGAAATTAACATAAATGTCCAGTAATGGGAGATTAAGTAAATATAGTACATACATGCATTGAGTTATTTTTCAACAACAAAAATATATATCTTGCACTTTCAATTATGAATGAAAAACCCATAAACAAAAGACTAAACAAAAAATATGCCAAAATGTTAAAAATAATAATTTTTGGTTTAATCGAACTTTTGTCTGTATTCTGTTTTTTTGTTCTGAATGGGCTGAATGAAAAATTCATGAATCTGAAGGACCTGACTTACATAGAGCCATTTTTGAGGAAAGCTATCCTAATTGTTTTTTCCTCCTACTGGTTGCCATAGGACCTAACCCATGGTTTATTTGTAAAACCAGACTTGCTGCCCGAGCTTGAATAGACTGGATAAGGAAGCAGTCCATGGGCCTGAGACAAATATACATGAGTTGGACATGAGGGGGTAAGCACATATTTGGCTCAAACTCTGTCCAGTTTGGTCTCTACACCACATGGAAACAATGTAATGCAATCAAATCTTATGTTTTAACAGTTTAAATGCTAAACGAACAAAAAGAAGGAGGTTGTTAGCTAAGAGGTGAAATACCCCTCTACTTCTCTCTGAAGCAAGTTGATAATCCCAGTTTTAAAAAATCTGGAGCGTAGGGGTGCCCGGGTGGCTCAGTCACTTGAGCATCTGACTCTTGATTTCAGCTCAAGTCATAATCCCATGACCCTGGGATCAAGCCCCAAGTCAGCTCCATCCTGAGCATGGAGCCTGCTTAAGATTCTCTCTCTCTCTCTCTCTCTCTCTCTCTCTCTCTCTCTCTCTCTCTCTCTGTTTCTCTTTGTCTCTCTCTCTGCTCCTCTCTACCCCCTTCTAAAATTAAAAAAAAAAATTAAAAAAAATAAATCTGGAACCTAGAATGACTGTGGAATTTAGGGGATTTTACAGGATGTTTTCACATACATGCATCACTCAAAAAAATATGCACATGCCACTCCCTTCCAGTTATAAGGATGTTGACCTGAATATTTAGCTTTCCAGAAGCTTTTTTACGGAGATATAGTTGTTTTGTATTACAAAAGGATGATTAAGCTTTAAACAAAACTATCTACCAAATGTTTTGTCACAAATCTTTGGTATTTTATTTACTCATAGGTTATGCATGAGCTAGAATAATTGTGCAAATTCTGGAATGAGCTGGCCTTTTTAGAAAACAAAAATAAGACTCTAATCCCCTAAGAAAGATTGTTAATTTTTAGTTATTTCCATCTGTCTTTCATGATTGGCTTCTCAGGAAACTGAAGTTCATTAATGTATCATTATCTTTACTAAAATTCATTAAAGCAATACATTCAAGGCAGGAGAAAAGATTCTAGTGACAAAAACAAACGGATAATTATGGAACAGCATTTTAGCTCTGCTTATGTCAGTATTTTTATTCTAAATGTTTCACTCTATTCTTCTCTTCTAGTCATAGCTAGGAGAGAGTAAGTCTGTCACCTTGTGAGGCATAGAGCATATATGATTGGTGGAACCTTAACTAAATTCCAGGTAGAGTATTATATAAAATTAAATTTAAAATATATCTAAGTACAAAGAGATTCACAGAGCCTAAGTCTATAAAGCTATAGCAAACATCACACATAAATATAGCAAACAATATTAAATAAGCTAACAAAAAGAACATTTTTATGATGATAAAAAATTACAATTATCTGGCTTAAAAATTAGCCAATTTCTACTTGTCCTTTTCAGTCCTTTCAATCATCATCAGAAAGGAGGCAAACATAAAACATAAATTAATGTTTCTGTTTGTTTATAAATATAAGAAATAGTCTAAGTTCTGAGTGGATGATGAAAATTCTGGATTTTAATGTGTTAAATATTATCTATAAAGCTCAATAGCCATGGAGATGCTGTTTCCATTATCACTAATAAATGAAAATTGACTGTACTAATAAAATATTTCACAGATGCTCTGCCTTCTTACTCCTACACATCAACAGATCAAATTCAACAAATTTGCTTCTTTTCAGAAGCATAATATGTATTATTTTAGCAGCAACTTTAAGAATAAATGAGAGCAAAATAAAGACTATTTCTTAATTTACTTTCCTGATTTTACTAATGACAATGTCAATGTATGAGTCTTTCCTCTAGTTGAAGGGCTCTACTTGCCTTAACCTAAACAGCATTGAAGTCCACTCATTTGCTTCCATTTGTGATGGTTCTTTTTGTGTCAACCTGTCTAAAATACAGTGGCCAGGTGTTTGGTCAAACATGTATGGATGTTGCTGTAAAGGTATTTTCTTTGAAGGGAGGGGGCAGTTTGTACATGGAAGTGGGGGTGGAGAAGAGAGAAAGGGAAAGAGAGAATCCCAAGCAGGCTCCATGCCCAGCACAGAGCCTGACATGGATTCAATCTCATGACTGTGAGATCACAACCCAAGCCAAAATCAAGAGTCAGACACCCAACCAATTAAGCCACTCAGGCGCCCCTGTAAAGTTATTTTAGATGAGATTAACCTTCAAATCTGCTAAAGCAGATTGCTCTCCATAACATGGGTGGGCCCCATCCAATCAGTTGAGGCCTCAAGAAAAAGACTCATCTCCTCTAAAACAGAGAATTCTGCCAGCAGACTACTCCAGACTCAAATTTTGTACTTGTCAGCCTCTACAATTGCATAAGCTAATTCCTTAAAATAAACCTCTCCATATATGGAGTCAAGAGGAGAAAGAGAGAGATTTAAGGGCTCACATATGAAGAATGAGAAAGAGAGAGGGTATCTATCATGTATCCATATTTCTACCTAACTATACCTCTACCTGTCTATCTTGAGCTCAATATAAATATATACATAAATAAGTAATATGGTAGATCTAGTTATATTTTTATCAAGAGGAAAATAGAGAGGACATAGAGAAAGAGACACAGAGAGAGAAGGATCTTATTGGTTCTGTTTCTCTGGAGAACACTGACTACCATACCCAGATAACACATCCTAACCAGTCTCCACCTTCCCAAAGCATACCCAACTTTCAAGGACAAACCTTCAAGACTCATCATCTTTTTCTCTCCATCCAAAAAAGCATATTGCAATTCAAAATATTTCCATTATGGTTACTGATACCAAATGTCTTTATCTATGTAAACAATAGAAGCAAAAATGATAAAACAACTCCATCTCTACTTGAATGAACTCTCTATCAAAATATGATGAAAAATGTAGAATTTGAACAATTGCTAGATATTAATTGATATTAAATTATTGTTAATTTTTAGATGAGATTATGATATTTTGGTTGTGCTTTAAAAAGAGATTCCTGGGGCACCTGGGTGGCTCAGTGGGTTAAGCATCCAACTGCAGCTCAGGTCATGATATCAAGGTTCATGGATTCAAGCCCCACGTCAGGCTCTGCACTGACAGCTTGAAACCTGGATCCTGCTTTGGATTCTGTCTGTCTGTCTGTCTCTCTCTTTCTCTCTCTCTGCCCCTCCCCTGTTTTTGCATGTTCTCTTACTCTCTCTCTCAAAAATAAAACATTAAATTTTTTTTAATAATAAAAAGAGATTCCTTATATTTTATAGTAAAACTGAAAAACATTTATGTAAGCATATCAAGGAATTTGCTTTAAATGGCCCAAGGTGGAAAGGTAACTGAGTGGGTACATGGACATAGATGCAACAATACTGACCATGAGTTTATAATTATTGAAGCTGGATAATAGGTACTTGTGGGTTTATTATCCTACTCTCTTTTTGTATATATTTATATTTTCCATAATAAAATGCTTTTTTATCTATTTATTCAAAGATGCATAAACTTTTCCAGTGCCAAGAAAAACTTGAATTAAATAGCTAAGCATCAGGGGAAAAAAAAAAGCAGACCACAGAGCAAAACATGAATAACAATACTTTTCTATCTGGCAAGATTTGGTTTGAAAAAGGAAGAAGAGAAGCACACATTAAGGTGTAAGAAAGTTCAGCTAAGAAAAATCCCCACCAAGTCTTCATATGGGGGCTTTGTTGAAAATACTGTAAAATCCCAGGCCAGAACCTTCCTCAGAGAAGAGCATCAGAAATTTATTGTCTGTCTTCTCCAATAGAATATAAGTACTACAAAGTCAATAACTTTTGTCATGCTCACCATTATCTCCCTAGCAACAAGCAAAGCACACACAATAGGTGATCAATAGATATCCGTTAATCATTTCTGTGTACAAAATATGTTCTCCGATGGCTATCACCACTATGCCATAAACTATTAATTACAGGTATAAAACTATTAGAATAAACACTCATTTTAGAGATTCAAATTTCAATTATATATGTATCTTTCTGAAAATTATTTATCAGCAACTTACATCTATTTAGCATGTTAAGAATAACTTCTACATATACCATCTCATTTTAGCTTCCTCAAAAAAGAGAGATATAAACAGGGATTACCTCTCCTATTTTAGAAAAGAAAAAGCTGAAGCTCAGAATATACTATTCTGCTGAGATTCCAAAGCTGGTTTTTTTTACTCAAGATCCTTCATTCTTTCAATTGGAGAATCATCTGTATGTCCTTTTTAACTTAGGATACTTCTAATTAATCAAACATTTTCACTCAGTATTATTCATTTAAGGACAGAAAACATCTTGACGTTGAGCCTGGACCCAAAAGATAAGAGATAGAAAATCAAACCTATTATGTGGGTGTTTAGGTACAATATTAAGGAATATCATTTCAAATCTTAAAAGATATGTAGAGTTCACCTTTCACTTTAAATATAGAAAAATCACACAAAAAAAATATTTTCCACTCTAGCAATAAGAACAAGAGAGATAGTGTATAAGACAATAATTTTTGATCCATGAAGAGCTAAGGTCACAAGGCAACCTAATGAACAACTATACAAGGTTGACAACATCCTCCAAGAAAAGATAGAGTACAATTCACCTTCGACAGACCATGGGAAGAAGAGATGACCATCATGGAAGCATGGAAGAAAACAACAGCTGAAACTTTGGATAAACCTTTAAAGACCAAATGTGTACTCATTTGGTAGTACAGATTTCTTAGAAGCCCAAATGAGGCATCTGCATCCACAATTCTACTCTTTTCTAAAGGTTTCCACCCAGTCTTCCCTGGGAAAGACCAGGGGAAGGCAGGAGATCTGAGAGAGACCTCCTCTGTGATGCAGGTGTGTGGGTCTAGAAAAGAGGCACTGCAAGAGGACAAGGTGGCTGTTGGCTGCTGCAGGAGAAAAGCCAGGAAACTCAACTAAGTTTATGAAGCCATTATAATTCTGATAGGAAAGCCAGACAAAGATTTTATAAGAAATAAAAACAGACCAATGCCCTTGAGAAACACAGATGCAAAAATCCTTAATAAAATATTAGCAAATCAAATACATCAATATATGAAAAGCATCCATCAATATATGAAAACCATAATGTGATCAATTAGGTGTATCCCAAGAATATAAAGTTGGTCTGATATACGAGAATTCACAGTGTAATTCACTACAATAAAACACTGAGAGAAAAATCAATAATTATCTAAGTACACTACAAAAAAAACACTTTAGAAAATTCAACACATTTATGATTTAAAAAATTTTTTTTCCAGAAACTAGGAAAAAGGGAAATTTCATAATCCTGATAAAGGGAATCTACAAAGAACTATAACTAATATCATACATAATGATGAGATATTGATGGCATCTGCCTAAGATTTGAAACAAGATAGGATGTCTGTTGGGATGTCTGAGTGGCTGAGTCAGTTAAGTGCCTGACTCTTGATTTCGGCTCAGATCATGATCTCTCAGTTTGTGAGATCGACCCCCATGTCAGGCTCTATGCTGGCAGTGCAAAGCCTGCTTGGGATTCTCTCCCTCTCTCTCTCTCTCTCTCTCTGTCCCTCCCGCAGGCATGCACGCACTGTCTCTCTCTCTCTCTCTCAAAATAAATATTTTTTTTATTTGAAAAGAAAAGAAAAGGAAAGAAAAGAAAAAGATAGTATGTCTGCAATCACTACTTCTATATAGCATTGTGCTAGAGTTTCTAACCAGTGCAGTAAAACAAGACAGAGATAAAAGACATGCAATTTGGAAAGAAAAAAAGGAAAGCTCTCTTTATTCAGAATGGCATGACTGTGTATACAGAAAATTCTAATGAATCGAAAAGAAAACTGGTAGAACTAGCAAATAAATTCAGCAATGTTGCTGTGGACAAAATCAATTAAAAATCAATTATATTTAATATAGTAGTATGAATAATTAAAAAAATCAGTTAAGAACAAATTTAACAAATAGCATGTAAAACCTTACATAAATATAAAATATATATCTTACAAAATATAAAATAGTGCTGAAAAATTAAAGAAGACTTACATAAATGAAGAGATAAATTGTGCTGATGGATTAAGGACTTAATGTGAAGAGTGTTGTTCTATATCCCTGAAGTGATATATAGATTCAAAGCAAAGCCATTTATAATTGCAGCCAGCATTTTTTCTGGAAATTGGCAAGGTAACTTTAAAAATTTGTTTGGAAAAGCAAAGGAACAAGAACAGTTAAAACAATCTTGAAAACAAACAAAGTTGGAGGATGTGTACCATATAATTTTAAGACTTACTATAAAAGTAGTAAGAAAATGTGGTATTGGCAAAATGATGTATAAATACACTAATGAAACAGAGTTGAGAGTCCTGAAGTAGACATGCACAAATATGAAGATTTTTGACAAATATACCAAAGTAATTCAATGGAAACAGAAAAATCTCTTCAACAAGTGATACTAACTTAGGCCATACACAAAAATTAATTTGAAATAGATCATAGGTTGAAACATAAAAGCCAAATCAACAAAGCTATCGGGGAAAAAAACAGAGATCTTTACAACCTTGGGACCAGGAATGATTTTTAAGGAAGGCACAAAGCACAAGTCACAAAAGAGAAAATGAAAAATTGGACTTCATCAAAAATAAAACCTACTCATAAGGAAAAAAAAAAAAAAGCAAGTTAGAGACTATGAGTAAATATTCACCACATATGACAAGGACCTAAATCCAGAATATATACTCTTACAGCTCAATAACAAAAAGACAAATCACTCTGTTTTAAAAAGAGGCAAAAGACATAGAAACTTCACAAAAGATATGCAAATGGAAATACACATGTGAGAAAGTGCTCAGCATCATTAGTCATCAGGCAGAGGAATGCAAAATGAAACCGCAAAGACCTACCTTACCAACTGAGTGGCTAAAATTAAAGAGACTCCGGGTGCCTGGGTGGCTCAGTTGGTTAAGCGTCTGACTCGGTTTTGGCTCAGGTCATGATCTCAAGGTTTGTGAGTTTGAGCCCCAACTCACACTCTGCGTTGGCAGTGCAGAGCCTGCTTTAGATTCTCAATCTTTCCCTCACTCTCTGCCCCTCCCCCACTCTTGCTGTCTCTGTTTCACCCAAAATAAATAAACTTAAAAACAAAATAAAATAGAGGATCCTGGGAAGATGGCAGCGTAGGAGGACGCTGGGCTCACCGCGTGTCCTGCTGATCACTTAGATTCCACCTACACTTGCCTAAATAACCCAGAAAACCTCCAGAAGACTAGCAAAACGGAGTCTCCAGAGCCAAGCGCAGACGAGAGGCCCAGGGAAGAGGGTAGGAAGGGCAGACAGGCGGTGCGTGCTCCACAGACTGGTGGGAGGGAGCCAGGACGGAGGGGCGGTCCGCCAGCCAAGCAGAGCCCCCCGAGTCTGGCTTGCAAAAGCAGAGGGGCGGACGAAGTGTGTTCCAACAGCGAGAGGGACTTGACATCTGGAAGGTGATAAGCTAACAGCTCTGCTTGGAGAATGGGAGGACTGGAGGACAATGGGAGGGAGAGTTGTTGAGCCCCGGACGACAGAGCTCAGCTCCTCGGGGAACAAAGGTGCTCACCAGCGCCATCTCCCTCGCCCATCCACCAGCCAAAATCCCAAAGGGAACCAGTTCCTGCCAGGGAACTTGCTTGCACCGCACAAACACCCAAAGCTGTGCTTCTGCGGATCCATCCCTCCAGCAGGTCTGACTCCCTCCTGGTGCTGCAGGGCCCCTCCCAAAGCAGAACTCCGAAGGAAAAGCTGAGCCTGCCTCTCCGCCCCTGTGCACTTTGCCGATCCACCCCAGCTAATACGCCAGATCCCCAGCACCACAAGCCTGGCAGTGTGCAAGTAGCCCAGATGGGCCACGCCACCCCACAGCGAATCCCACCCCTAGGAGAGGGGAAGATAAGGCACACACCAGTCTGACTGTGGCCCCAGCGGTGGGCTGGGGACAGACATCAGGGCTGACTGCGGCCCCGCCCCACCAACGCAAGTTATTCAAGACAGCAAGGGGAAGTGTCCCACAGCCCTGCACCACTCCAGGGACTATCCAAAATGACTAAACGAAAGAATTCCCCCAGAAAAACGTCCAGGAAATAACAACAGCTAACGAACTGATCAAAAATGATTTAAACAATATAACAGAAAGTGAATTTAGAATAATAGTCATAAAATTAATCGCTGGGCTTGAAAACAGTATAAAGGACAGCAGAGAATCTTGCTACAGAGATCAAGGGACTAAGGAACAGCCAGGAGGAGCTAAAAAATGCTATCAACGAGTTGCAAAATAAAATGGAGACAACTACGGCTCGGATTGAAGAGGCAGAGGAGAGAATAGGTGAACTAGAAGACAAAATTATGGAAAAGAAGAAGCTGAGAAAAAGAGAGATAAAAAACCCCAGGAGCATGAGGGGAAAATTAGAGAACTAAGTGATGCACTAAAGAGAAATAATCTACGCATAATTGGTATTCCAGAGGAGGAAGAGAGAGGGAAAGGTGCTGAAGGTGTACTTGAAGAAATCAGAGCTGAAAACTTCCCGGATCTGGGGAAATAAAAAGGCATTGAAATCCAAGAGGCACAGAGAACTCCCTTCAGACGTAACTTGAATAAATCTGCACGACATATCATAGTGAAACTGGCAAAATACAAGGATAAAGAGAAAATTCTGAAAGCAGCTAGAGATAAACGTGCTCTAACATATAAAGGGAGACCTATAAGACTCGTGACTGATCTCTCTACTGAAACTTGGCAGGCCAGAAAGGAATGGCAGGAGATCTTCAATGTGATGAACGGAAAAAATATGCAGCCGAGATTCCTTTATCCAGCAAGTCTGTCAGTTAGAATAGAAGGAGAGATAAATGTCTTCCCAAACAAACAAAAACTGAAGGAATTCGTCACCACTAAACCAGCCCTACAAGAGATCCTAAGGGGGATCCTGTGAGACAAAGTGCCAGAGACATTGCTACAAGCATGAAACCTACAGACATCACAATGACTGTAAACCCATATCTTTCTTTAATAACACTGAATGTAAATGGACTAAATGTGCCAACCAAAAGACATAGGGTATCAGAATGGATAAAAAAACAAGACCCATCTATTTGCTGTCTACAAGAGACTCATGTTAGACCTGAGAACACCTTCAGATTGGAAGTGAGGGGATGGAGAACTATTTATCATGCCACTGGAAGTAAAAAAACAGCTGGAGTAGCCATACTTATATCAGACAAACTAGACTTCAAATTAAAGGCTGTAACAAGAGATGAAGAAGGGCATTATATAATAATCACAGGGTCTATCCATCAGGAAGAGCTAACAATTATAAATGTCTATGCGCCAAATACAGGAGTCCCCAAATATACAAAACAATTACTCACAAACATAAGCAACCTTATTGATAAGAATGTGGTAATTGCAGGGGACTTTAACACTCCACTTACAGAAATGGATAGATCATCTAGACACACGGTCAGTAAAGAAACAAGGGCCCTGAATGACACATTGGATCAGATGGACTTGACAGATATATTTAGAACTCTGCATCCCAAAGCAACAGAATATACTTTCTTCTCGACTGCACATGGAACATTCTCCAAGATATATCACATACTGGGTCACAAAACAGCCCTTCATAAGTATACAAGAATTGAGATCATACCATGCATACTTTCAGACCACAATGCTATGAAGCTTGAAATCAACCACAGGAAAAAGTCTGGAAAACCTCCAAAAGCATGGAGGTTAAAGAACACCCTACTAAAGAATGAATGTGTCAACTAGGCAATTAGAGAAGAAATTAAAAAATATATGGAAACAAATGAAAATGAAAATACAACAATCCAAATGCTTTGGGATGCAGTGAAGGCAGTCCTGAGAGGAAAATACATTGCAATCCAGGCCTGTCTCAAGAAACAAGAAAAATCCCAAATACAAAATCTAACATCACACCTAAAGGAAATAGAAGCAGAACAGAAAATACACCCTAAACCCAGCAGAAGAAGAGAAATAATAAAGATCAGAGCAGAAATAAACAATATAGAATCTAAAAAAAACTGTAGAGCAGATCAATGAAACCAAGAGTTGGTTTTTTGAAAAAATAAACAAAATTGATAAACCTCTAGCCAGGCTTCTCAAAAAGAAAAGGGAGATGACCCAAATAGATAAAATCATGAATGAAAATGGAATTATTATAACCAATCCCTCAGAGATAAGCAATTATCAGGGAATACTATGAAAAATTATATGCCAACAAATTGGACAACCTGGAAGAAATGGACAAATTCCTAAACACCCACACTCTTCCAAAACTCAATCAGGAGGAAATAGAAAGCTTGAACAGACCCATAACCAGCGAAGAAATTGAGTCGGTTATCAAAAATCTCCCAACAAATAAGAGTCCAGGACCAGATGGCTTCCCAGGGGAGTTCTGCCAGACATTTAAAGCAGAGATAATACCTATCCTTCTCAAGCTATTCCAAGAAATAGAAAGGGAAGGAAAACTTCCAGACTCATTCTATGAAGCCAGTATTACTTTGATTCCTAAACCAGACAGAGACCCAGTAAAAAAAGAGAACTACAGGCCAATATCCCTGATGAACATGGATGCAAAAATTCTCAAAGATACTAGCAAATCAAATTCAACAGCATATAAAAAGAATTATTCACCATGATCAAGTGGGATTCATTCCTGGGATGCAGGGCTGGTTCAACATTCACAAATCAATCAATGTGATACATCACATTAATAAAAAAAATATAAGAATCATATGATCCTGTCAATCGATGCAGAAAAGGCCTTTGACAAAATTCAGCTTTCTTAATAAAAACCCTCGAGAAAGCCGGGATAGAAGGAACATACTTAAACAGCATAAAAGCCATTTATGAAAAGCGCACAGCTAACATCATCCTCAACGGGGAAAAACTGAGAGCTTTTTCCCTGAGATCAGGAACACGACAGGGATGCCCACTCTCACCGCTGTTGTTTAACATAGTGCTGGAAGTTCTAGCATCAGCACTCAGACAACAAAAGGAAATCAAAGGCATCAAAATTGGCAAAGATGAAGTCAAGCTTTCGCTTTTTGCAGATGACATGATATTATACATGGAAAATCCGATAGACTCCACCAAAAGTCTGCTAGAACTGATACATGAATTCAGCAAAGTTGCAGGATACAAAATCAATGTCCAGAAATCAGTTGCATTCTTATACACTAACAATGAAGCAACAGAAAGACAAATAAAGAAAATGATCCCATTCACAATTGCACCAAGAAGCATAAAATACCTAGGAATAAATCTAACCAAAGATGTAAAAGATCTGTATGCTGAAAACTATAGAAAGCTTATGAAGGAAATTGAATAAGATAATGAAGAAATGGAAAAACATTCCGTGCTCATGGATTGGAAGAATAAATATTGTCAAAATGCCAATACTACCCAAAGCTATCTACACATTCAATGCAATCCCAATCAAAATTGCACCAGCATTCTTCTCGAAACTAGAACAAGCAATCCTAAAATTCATATGGAACCACAAAAGGCCCCAAATAGCCAAAATAATTTTGAAGAAGACCAAAGCAGGAGGCATCACAATCCCAGACTTTAGCCTCTACTACAAAGCTGTCATCATCAAGACAGCATGGTATTGGCACAAAAACAGACACATAGACCAATGGAATAGAATAGAAACCCCAGAACTAGACCCACAAACATATGGCCAACTAATCTTTGACAAAGCAGGAAAGAATATCCAATGGAAAAAAGACAGTCTCTTTAACAAATGGTGCTGGGAGAACTGGACAGCAACGTGCAGAAGATTGAAACTAGACCACTTTCTCACACCATTCACAAAAATAAATTCAAAATGGATAAAGGACCTGAATGTGAGACAGGAAACCATCAAGACCCTAGAGGAGAAAGCAGGAAAAGACCTCTCCGACCTAAGCCGTAGCAATTTCTTACTTGACACATCCCCAAAGGCAAGGGAATTAAAAGCAAAAATGAACTACTGGGACCTTATGAAGAGAAAAAGCTTCTGCACAGCAAAGGAAACAACCAACAAAACTAAAGGCAACCAATGGAATGGGAAAAGATATTTGCAAATGACATATCGGACAAAGGGCTAATATCAAAAATCTATAAAGAGCTCACCAAACTCCACACCCGAAAAACAAATAACCCAGGGAAGAAATGGGCAGAAAACATGAATAGACACTTCTCTAAAGAAGACATCCGGATGGCCAACAGGCACATGAAAAGATGCTCAACGTCGCTCCTCATCAGGGAAATACAAATCAAAACCACACTCAGATATCACCTCATGCCAGTCAGAGTGGCCAAAATGAACAAATCAGGAGACTATAGATGCTGGAGAGGATGTGGAGAAACGGGAACCCTCTAGCACTGTTGGTGGGAATGCAAATTGGTGCAGCCACTCTGGAAAACAGGGTGGAGGTTCCTCAAAAAATTAAAAATAGACCTACCCTATGACCCAGCAATAGCACTGCTAGGAATTTACCCAAGGGATACAGGAGTACTGACACATAGGGGCACTTGTACCCCAATATTTACAGCAGCACTCTCAATAATAGCCAAATTATGGAAAGAGCCTAAATGTCCATCAACTGATGAATGGATAAAAAAATTGTGGTTTATATACACAATGGAGTACTACGTGGCAATGAAAAAGAATTAAATGTGGCCCTTTGTAGCAACATGGATGGAACTGGAGAGTGTTATACTAAGTGAAATAAGCCATACAGAGAAAGACAGATACCATATGGTTTCACTCTTATGTGGATCCTGAGAAACTTAACAGAAACCCATGGGGGAGGGGAAGGAAAAAAAAAAAGAGGTTAGAGTGGGAGACAGCCAAAGCATAAGAGACTCTTAAAAACTGAGAACAAACTGAGGATTGATGGGGGGTGGGAGGGAGGGGAGGGTGGGTGATGGGTATTGAGGAGGGCACCTTTTGGGATGAGCACTGGGTGTTGTATGGAAACCAGTTTGACAATAAACTTCATATATTGAAAAAAAAAAAAAGATCCTGTGTAATTTAGATTAAAGCAGAATACCCAGACTTTAGGATTCATGGATCAAAATAATTAAAAAAAAAATAAAATTGAAGGACTGGAAAAAAAAATTTAAATAACTAAATTCTACACCTGAAACTAATATTACATTGTATGTTAACTAACTGGAATTTACATAAAAACTTGGAGAAGTAGTTTGGTTTACCTGAGTTGTGAAACAGAAACATAAATGCTGCATATCTTTAATTATATTAAAAATCTGCATATTCACATATCAGTTAAAATAAAACATTAAGCTTTCATTTAAAAAAATAAAAATAAAATAATAAAATAAAATAAAATAAAATAAAATAAAATAAAATAAAAGAGATTGACAACAACAAATGTTGGAGAAGGTGGAGCTTAATCACAGCTGATGAGAACGTAAAATGGTTATCACCACTTTGCAAAACCTACTTTGCTTCTTAAATAAACACACATCTATTCTGTAACCCAGCAATCCTGAATTCAGGTATTAATCCAGGAAAAAATGAAAACAAAGGCCCCCACAAATACTTACACACAAATGCTACTGCAAAGCTTTATTCATACTAGCTAAAAATTGGAAACAATTCATAAGTCCATAAGTAGGAAAATGAATAGCTATACTGTGGTATTATCAAATAACAGTAATAAAAAGAATGAACTACTGATATATACAACAACATGGATACATTTCAAAGACGCTGTGCTAAATGAAAGACATGAGACAAGAAAATATGTATGCTATAGGATTCCATTTATATGAAATCCACAAGTTGGCAAAATTAAACTATGATGAAAGAAATCAGGTCAGTGTTTACTTCTAGAAGTGGAGAGCACAGCATGGGTAGATTGGGAACATGCAGACAGAAACTTTCTGGAGTGATAGAAACACTGTGTCTTGATAATCCGTTCCTCAAAACTTCATGAATGGTACCTTCGAAATATGAGCATTTCTTCCTTTTTAATGTTTACTTTTGAGAGAGAGAGAAAGAGAGAGAGAGAGCAGGGGAGGGGCAAAGAGAGGGGAGACAGGGAGAAAAGGGACAGGATCTGAAGTGGACTCTGTGCTGACAGCAGAGAGCCTGATGTGGGGCTCAAACTAAGGAATGGTGCGCTGAGATCCTGATCTGAGCCAAAGTCAGACGCTTAACCGACTAAGCCACTCGGGCACCCCAAGATATGAGCATTTCACTAACGTAAGTTATATTTCAATAAAAAATAAAAATAAATTAAATATTCTATGTCCCTTCTATTAGCATCTTCACACAAGCAATTTATATTATTCATATTATGGTGCCAAATAAAATTTGAGTTATAGTCCTAAAAGGTTAAAAGCTCCTCCCAAATACTTTAAAAATACTTTCTAATTTAAAGTTCATCTTCAGAATAAATCATTCACAAAACAAAGCTTTTCAAAATCTAAATAGCCAAGTCGTTTTTCTAGGAATAAGCTCTTGTTCTTTCCCTGGCACATGCACTAAATTTAAAAATCATTTTTTAAATGTTGCACCGAGGTGGTTTTCTATTAAGGAGAATCAGAATTCTTGTGGGTATTTAAATTAGATGAGACTTTTTTAACTTCAGAATTTCTGCAGTTTTATTGATTCAAGTTATTAATGTTCCATTCTAAAAATGATTTAAAGCTCAAAGTTTAGCACTTCACAGTTTATACTTCTACATAAACAATCTTGTCTGATTCTCATATTTACAATGAATAGTAGATAAAAGAGGCATTTCCTTCCCTATTATAAGACAAAACAGTGATTTTCTCTTCTTTTACTGTCTTCCTGATCTTGCTTGAAATTCTTGTTTAACTATCCTCCTCTTTGATTCCTTAAATTCTAACCACGTTTTCTACCTCTAATACCTCCATTTAAGGCTTTGTCCTTAATTAAGATCCTCACTTTTCCTAAAGAAATTATCTTTTTTATCCAAGTTTTTTCTTTCATTTTTAGGCCAATTCTGTGATACAAAGACAATTTTAACCATGCCAAAAATATATTAAAAGATTTTTAGCAACTAGATAATATCTTTGATGTAGTCTTTAGAAAATACTTGTTCTCATTTTCACTGGTAATTAAATACCTAACTCTGACGAAAGAGAAACAGAAAACTAGGGGCTCCTGGGTGGCTCAGTCAGTTGAGCATCAGGCTTCAGCTCAGGTCATGATCTCACAGTTTGTGGGTTCTAGCCCCACACTGGGCTCTGTGCTGGCAGCTCAGAGCCTGGAGCCTACTTCAGATTCTGTGTCTCTCTCTCTCTGTCCCTCTGCTGCTCATGCTCTGTCTCTCTCTCTCTCTCCTTCAAAAATTAAAAAAATAAAAACATTTAAAAAATTTAGAAAAACAGAAAACTAAAGAGTAATGAGTGAATGACTGTAATTTTATTTAGCCACTTATTACTTTTCTCTACATCAATTTATTAATTCTAATGGAAATTGTTTTTAAAGACCTGTGGTATTAGACCCACACAAAAACGTATTTTAATTGTGTATTATTTCAGAAACACTAAAAATTGAAAAATAAAAATACCATTTTAAAAATTCATGTTCTACAGATTAATTGTGGAAAACCACTTTCATTTACCTACAATTAGGTAACAATGATTAGGGAGCAATTAAGACTGTGAGAAACATCAAAATTCTTTTTAGAAGTCCATGTGTTTTCCCAATTTTATAAGTGAGAGATAAATGGTCTCATTTTTTAAACACAATTAAGTGAAAATGTATCAGTCATTTAAATATTGTCTTCAATATATTACTGAACCAAATTTTGCCCCACAGAGGAATTTAAGCCAAAATTAGAAACCCAGAAAAAGAAGACTTTATAATTTTCTATTATACTTATTTCCATGCTTTAGCCTTCCATTTTTTAGGTAAGATAAGCTTCCAAAATATTCTATAGCAGACATGGTCATGAATTATTAATCCTAATTTGTAAGACTTATGCCAGAGAAACTACCTTAGGTGTAAAAAAAAGGTTTCTAAATCCAGTTGGAAAATTGACTTTAAAAACAGGCAAATTAAGGAATAAGATCTTGCTTTTAATATTCTAAAAAATAGTTCAAAAGTCATTGTAAGTGAATTAAACAACATCGAAATTTTGGTTGTCAAGGACAAAGCTAAATTCTCAGTGTGTATATTCAAGAAAAAAATACTCCAAACAGTGAAGAGAAAGAAAGAGAGAATTAAAAAACAAACAAGGACCTCCCATCCAAGTACTAAGCAGGCCCGACCCTGCTTAGCTTCCGAGATCAGATGAGATCGGCCGCCTTCAGGGTGGTATGTGGATCCTGAGAAACTTAACAGAAACCCATGGGGGAGGGGAAGAAAAAAAAAAAGGCGGTTAGAGTGGGAGAGAGCCAAAGCATAAGAGACTCTTAAAAACTGAGAACAAACTGAGGGTTGATGGGGGGTGGGAGGGAGGGAAGAGTGGGTGATGGGTATTGAGGGGGGCACCTTTTGGAATGAGCACTGGGTGTTGTATGGAAGCCAATTTGACAATAAACTTCATATATTGAAAAAATAAAAATAAAAATAAATAAAAAACAAACATGGGCACCTGGGTGGCTCGGTCAGTTGAGCGTCAGACTTCGGCTCAGGTCATGATCTTGTGGTCCCTGGGTTCAAACCCCGTGTTGGGCTCTGTGCTGACAGGTCAGAGCCTGGAGGCTGCTTCAGATTCTGTCCCTCTCTCTCTGCCCCTCCTCCCCATCGTGCTCTCTCTCTCTCAAAAATAAACATTAAAAAACTATTTAAAACAACAACAAATAAAACCACCTTCATAAAATGCTCTCATAGAGATTTGCTTTATAGGACTGATGGTACAAGTAATTAGTATGACAATAAATGACACTTTGAAGAACTGCTAAACCCCAGTAAACCTTCAAGTCATACTACCTTGGCTTTTATTTGCTTTTAAGCAACAGAATTATATTTTGCCACCATAGTTCCACCACCTTATGTTTAAAAGATTCATATGTATAAAATGCTTGAAAGAAACATTCCTTATATACACTGTATTTCCCAGTGGACATAGCTTAGCACAAACTGATAAAAATGAAGGGTCATAAAATAGAAAATCCATTTTCATACTCATTGGTGTGTAATTGAATAGACCTTTTTGAATAGTTGCTATAAATTAATTCCAACTTAAAAGCAATGAAATATTTTACTTTTTGCAAAGCAGTCAGGAATGACAAAACTATTCTTTTCTCGAAACCTTTAGCAAAGAAGGGATATTCTGTGATCTCAACAGTTATTGCCTTCATCTATCTAAACTATAAACCCATCTCATGGACTGCACAGGAAAATTTGGAGCTCCTTCAAAGTTCAATCATCCAAATACAACAGAGATTTTCATTGGCTTAAAGTATATTTTAGAACACTAAGATATTGTTCCAGGATATTAAATTTGAAGAATGACTGACTTTGGTTTCTCTATGAGTTAGGACATAGTAATGAATAGTTCTCCTCAGATTTAAAATAGGTTCAAAATTATATTTAGGGACACAAATAGGGCCTACTGGTCCATAAAATATGTATCAGCCTTTGCCATATGTATTAGAGGGAAAAAACACATCAGTTATTTTTCTTAATTAGGAATAATAAATGTGGTTATCTAACAGAACTCACACACAACACGGTATGGACCACAGAGAGCTTTATGTTCTAAGACATTTACATTCAATAAGAGTAGCCTACACATCAGTGCTTACTTTTTTGTGTTTTATTTTTTTCTTCTACCTTTTTTTCAATCAAAAATGTTATTTACCACTGTTACACTCAATCAAGCAAGCAATACTTACTAAACCTTAAGAATAATAATGTAGTGTGGTTTTCTTCAGGGCCAAATAAATTGTTACACCTAGTATTTCAGTTCAATACATGGTTTTATTGTCTACAATCCCAGCAGGCATTTAATTCATATTTACTAGGTGCAACTAAACACCAAATGCATACTCTTTGCCACGCACGTGCTAAGTGTTGAGAATACAAGATGAACAATACACAGCCCCAGGCTTTGAGAAATACACAGTCGAATAGGGAAAAGTAAATAAAGACAACACATAGCACTTTGTGGTAAGTGTTTACTAGATGTATGTTTCAGAGGCTCACGCAGAGATGAGGCATTTCTAGCCGAGGAAGTCCAAAGATAGCTTCATAGGTGATGACGGGACACCTGAGCTGGATACTAAAGGATGATGAGTAGCTCTAGCAGGAGGTAGAAGCGTTTCCATCTCTCAGTGGAGACAGCAATAAAAATGAGGAGTTAGGGCTCTGAGCTCTAAATTCCCAGGGCACTCAAACATTTTTAGAGATGTCTTAGTACAGCGTACTTGAGACTTAGTATAACTATTTAGCCAGAGAGGAGGGTGTAAAGTGAAAGAATTCAGTCAAAATCCAGAAGTTGCCCATGATAACCAGAAAGGATGATCAGGCAGGACAAAACTGGCAGTCAGGAGCTTCTTAAGAAACCCAACTGATGGTTTAACAATGTGGCCTTTTCCTAGATGCTATAACTAGAAACTCCAAATACATCTCTCCAATGGATTACCTTTAGATTCCTACTTTATTTAAAAAAAAAAAAATTTTTTAACGTTTATTTATTTTTGAGACAGAGAGAGACAGAGCATGAACAGGGGAGGGTCAGAGAGAGAGGGAGACACAGAATCTGAAGCAGGCTCCAGGCTCTAAGCTGTCAGCACAGAGCCCGATGCGAGGCTCGAACCCACGGACCTGAGATCATGACCTGAGCCAAAGTCGGATGCTTAACCAACTGAGCCACCCAGGCGCCCCTAGATTCCTACTTTAAAACCTGAGTTTACTCTGCCTTCCTACTATTATATTTCCTAGCATAATTTTACAACTGATGAGATGTCCAGGACCTATCCTTCGTATTTGATGACCTCTCCAGTAGTAAAGTGGTCCAGATGCCCAGTCACCAAACCATCCCAGTTTGTGCAAGACTGCCTCTGTTTTAGCACTGATAGTCACAAATCCTGGGAACCTCCTGAGCCCGGGGCAATCTGGGCCCATTGGTCACTCTAAGACTTCCTATTCCCAAGGCTTTAGCAGAATAGGTACACGGCATTGCTTTTCATAGTGAATTTTTTTTTTCTTTTAAAAATCTACTATTTTAAAATGTAACATACATAGAGAAAAGCACATAAATTATAATGTGTACAGTTTTTAACAAATAGTGGGCCTTGTTATGTGTACAGTTTTCAGGAAATAGTGGGCCACCTAATGTCAGAAATAATATATATGCCACCACTCCAGATCCCTTCCTTCCTTAAGTGTTTGCCATCCCCCAAGAATTAACTCCTTTCCTGAATATTCTTTTAAACATTCCTTTTTAAAATAAATGTGCCAATGGTTTTAAACTATGAAACTTACCTTTACCTTTTTATATGAACTCCATCTATCAAAATACAGTACTTTTATGTTTTGTTTTTAGTGCTTAACATTATGTTTATAAAACTCATCCACGTTGCTGCATGTAGATGTAGGCTGTTCACTTTCTTGCTGTATACTCTTCCTTTAGATGCATTTACCATAATTTATTCATCATTGTACTGTTGATCACATCTGAATTGCTTCCAGTTCCAAGTTATTGTAGACTAAGCCATTATGAACATTCTTGCATGTGCATTCTGGTGCAAGTGTGCAAAAGGTTCTCTGGGGCTATACTAGTGAAAAGTATGGTCAATGAATTAGCAGAATCATCATCACCTGGGAGCTTTATAGGAACGCAGATGCTCAGGTCCTAACCCAGACCTGCTGAATCAGAATCTCTGTTCTAACAAGATTCATTTGCATATTAAAGTCTGTGTGAATAATACGCAGTACAGGGTGAGATGCACTGCTCTACAGCATAAACTAAGAGGTAGAATCACTACAACTAAGCTTTACTTGATGCCAGCAGAGTGAGAGTTCCTGGCCTTCCACATCCTCACCAACACTTTGTACCGTTAGTCTTTTAGATCTATAATGCCCTGGTGGGTGCGATCTTCAATCTCCTAGATTTCTTTTGCATATACCTAATCACTAACGGGGTTGATCATCTCTTTATAAGTTGATAAGGGATTTGGATAGCCTCATTTCAAATTTCCTTTCCAGTCTTTTGTCCAGGTTTCTATTAGTTTGTTTCTCATTGTCTCCTTAGTTGGAAAAAAATTGCTACATACATTGGGTTTTAGAGAATTGGTGGGTGTATGTATTGAGTATTTCTCCCACTGTGTGCACTTTTTTACTCTTTATGGTGCCTTTGACCAACAGAATTTCTTAATTTTGATGTAGGTAAATTAGACAGGTTTTTTTCGCTTATGTTTGGGGACTTAGTATATTATTTAAGAAATCCTTTCCTACCCCAAGGTCCTGGATATATTTCCGTATACTATTTCCATGAAAAAATTCACATTTCTTAACCTTTTATTGAAATAGAATTCATGCAGAAAACTAAACATGAGAATTCAGCTTAATAAATTTTCACCGACATCCTGGTGAATGATGACATGATTTCTAGCCACTAGAAACCCCTATGATGTTCCTTCCCCTTAGTCACTATTCCTCAAGATGAAGATGATGTGAAATAATTGCCCTGTTTCACCTTTTTCTATAGGGATAATTAACCTTTCTAGTACAATGTACCAGAAAGTCCCTTTTATTTTCACTCATATGTGGTGCCCCTCTTTAGTATATCAGATGTACACGTAAGGTATAGATCCCTTGGCAAACTCACAGCCCCAGTCTGGCCTGGTGATTACTTTCCACAGTCCTTGCAACACGGAGATTGCACTCCAGACCCTCTGTCAGCACTGCCACCAGACTCCCTCTGTTCATGTATCCTCTCCCTAGGTGGACACTGGGCATTCCAGGCCTCCCACCTGCACAGCAGTACACCCACTCCCTCTGCACACCTGTGTGCCTGTGTGCCTGCCCCTGCATGAAGCTCATGTGCAACTCAGAAGGTTGCTTCCTGCTTGACCATCTCCGGTCACACAGTGAACTTCTCTGCCTTCCAGCAGGCTGCAACTACATGTTCTCCAGTGTGGGGATGGGAGGCCCCCTCAAAGTCTTTCCATCCCTGGATGATCTCCTTCAGCTTTAGATACACGGTACAATTCTCTTACATCTCTTTTATCATGGCTTAATATCTCTTCATATTAAATATCCCTTGTTTAAATCACTGTGTACTCCATGTCTCCTGATTAAACCTAGACTAAAATAAAGCCTTTATATTTCCAAAATATAAATTTTAACTACTTCTGAAATATGAGATTAGAGGTTTTTATTCTTTGAATGCCTGATAGAAATTGCCAGTGAAGCCATCTGCCCTAGCAGTTTTTGTGGAAAGATTTCCACAAGGAGTTACTTTCTTTAATGATTGTGAAAGTTGAGGTTTCGTATTTTTTTGTTGTTGAGCCAGTTAGGGGTATATTATATTTTTCCAGAAGCCTTTTTACTGTGTCTACATTTTCAATACTTCTGGCATAACATCCTCCCTTTCTTCTTCTATGTCTACGATATCTATAGCTATATCACCTTTTATATTCTTAACATTGGTAAAAGTATTGAACTATATACACTATGCTAACAGAGATCAAAAGAAAGTTGAAAAACCTTTTACTTCAACTTTCTATATTCTATGTTTTAAATGTATCTCATAAGTTACGTAGAGTTGACTCTTTTCCCTACAATGTAAAATTCTTTGACTTTTAACTGAAGTATCTCTTTTCATTTATTTTCAATGAATAATATTTTTTGTAACTATCTAATTTTTCCTATTTTGTCACTTACTCCTTTTCCCTCTCTCCTTCCTTCATTTGTGCTAAGTAATTTTTATTATGCTACTTTTAACCTTCCATCAGTTTGAATGATACACTCTTTAGAAAATTATATTCTAGATATTAAAAATGCATACATAACAAAAACTTTATCCTTTTCTTGGATAAACTAAATTCTCTAGAATAGTTTAACTTTTATGTTAATTTAAAGATAATATTATAATCACTATTTAATATTTTAATTATATTTTCTAGACTCACTAGATATTATTACTGCTATTGCACATCATCAGTTTATTTTCTTGTAAATATTTGTGATTTTTTAAATCTATAATTTTCTTGTCCTGAAATACATCTTTTTTTTTAAGTTTATTTATTTTTGAAAGACAGAGAGAGACAGAGTGCAAGCAGTGGAGGGACAGAAGAAAGAGGGAGACACAAAATCCAAAGCAGGCTTCAGGCTCTGAGCTGTCAGCACAGATCCCGACACAGGGCTCAAACCCATGAACCGTGAGATCATCACCCAAGCTGAAGTTGGTTGCTTAACCAACTGAGCCACCCAGATGCCCCCTAAAGTACATCTTTAATATTTCCTTCATGAGATTCTGTTGGTCATAAACACTTTCAGTCTTTGTTTATTTAATCACATCCTCATTGAACCTCTTGAAAGATATTGACTATGCCTGTAGACTTTTAGACTAGCAGGTATGACTGTGAGCACACTAGGGTTATTATTCCATTACCTTCAGGCTTTCATTGTCACTGTTGAGAAATTGATTATCTTACTGCTCCTGCTGTGGAGTTTTTCTTTCTTTCTCTTTCTTTCTTTCTTTCTTTCTTTCTTTCTTTCTTTCTTTCTTTCTCCTTTCCTTCCTTCCTTCCTTCCTCCCTCCCTCCCTCCCTCCCTCCCTCCGTGACTTTTAAAAATATTTTTTTTGTTTGGTCTTCTTTATCTTCACTGATTTCAAAGTATATATTTCTTTTATTATTTATCCAAATTAGGATTTACTAGGCTTCGGTTTGGCACTCCAATATTCTGCTTCCCACTCTAGTTACAGACAGTTAAAGAAAAACTGACATGTGGCATTCCCCACTGTCTTTTTAGTCCTTCAGTGATTTTTTTCATATCTTTTTAGAACATAATTTATCTAACATATTTTATTATTTCAAAAGGGATGCTGTATATAAATATTCCTTCACCTCAGTAAGTGAAATAAATGCTTCATCAGAATTGTCAAATTATTAAAATCAAAGTTGAATAGATTTCCTTTATCTACAAACTAAAAAGAGATGCAATTCCAATGTCCATATTTCCTTGGCTACATGGTAACACATTTTACCTGTCCATGGGTAGATAACTAAGTAATGTTGGACTAAATTTATATCTCCTGAGATATTAATCACTGGTAGGTCTCCAAACACCTTCTTCCCAATTTAGAAATGATAAAATGTAAACATGGTACTAAAATAAAGAAATCAATATGTCTCAGTGGTTCAATATAACTGTCATAAAAAGCAAAATGTTTGTGTTTTTTTTAAGAATACTTTAAAGCTGTTTCACAAAAACCTTGTTTATCTGTTAAAAAAAATAGTAAATTAGAACAATCAGTTAATCCATTATCTTCCAAAAGATACAACCTCTTATGTTCTAAACTGAATTGTGGTCCCTAAAAAGATATGTAGACTCCTAACGCCTAGTACCTCAGAATGTGACCTTTTTTTTTGGTAAATAAGGGTCACTGCAGATATAATTCATTAAATTAAGAAGAAGTCACATTGAAGTAGAGTGGGCCCTTAATCCAACATGACTCATGTCCTTATAAGAAGAGGAAAAACACAGACACATATAGGAAGAAAATATAAAATCAAAAGCAGACACTGGCACATGTCTATGCCACAAGACAATGAGCATCTAGGGCTATTACAAACTTGAAAAGCTAAGAAAGGACCCCCCCCTCAAGATTTCCGAAGGAGCATGACTCTACCATCACCTTGGTTTCAGACATCCAGCTCCAGAACTGTGAGACAATAAATTTAATTTGTTACAGCAGCACTATTAGGGTGCTGTAATACCCTATTTATTTAATAAACCCTATTAAAGTGTTATTTGAAATTTTATATCTTATCAGTAACTTTTGAGGAGGTTATTAGACTATCATTTAACATAAAATACAGATAGATAATAATATGCTCTGCATTAAAGATTAATGTATGAATTATAATTCTTTCAGGGAGACTTGCTTATTGGCATTTGCTTCAGTTCCTTAAAATAGTATCATACCTTCTGGCTTATAATTGTGGAATAAAAATACAATCTTTCCCCTTTCTTCTCTTGGAAATAGTCCAAAATCAATAATAAAAATTAAACACCAGAAAAACAAATTCCTTCAATGAAATAAGAAACCATCTAAAACCTAGAAGCATGCTATAAAGACAGAACTTCCAAATATAAATGAAAGCCTGGGCGGCCCAGTGGTTGAGTGATCGACTTCGTCTCAGGTCATGATCTCACAATCAGTGAGAGCCTGGAGCCCGCTTCAGATTCTGTCTCCCTCTCTTTCTGCCCCTCCCCTGCTCACACTCTGTTGTCTCTGTCTCTCAAAAATGAATAAACGTGAAAAAAAATTTTTTTAATTTAAAAAATGAAAGTTAAGTGGATGTGAAAGAAGATGAAATTAAAGATGCCACCATTGTAGATCTCAGGTAATACAGAGGATAGATCTCTAAAATAAGTAGCAACATCTTGAACAGCAAATCCCTTTGGGGGAAAAATGAAAAATAAGGGGTCTATACTGATAGCAGAAGTGCCCTGGGCCACATTATCTCAAGATCTCAAAAAGTGGGGAAGTTGGGACTGAATGAGAAATCATATAGATGAGGCATATTTTCAGGACTCAACTTCCAGTTGAAGCAAAGGGTAAGGAGAGACATTCAGCACTGTGAGTTGTCCTTCAGAGTGGAAATAAAATGGTTGGGGAAAAGCAAAGACTAAAACAACTCATGCATACCACCGATCTGCATCATTAAAGGTGTTTTCCATCAGGGAACCTGGGTGGCTTAGTTGGTTAAGCATCTAACTCTTGACCTTGACTCAGGTCATGGTCTCACAGTTCATGAGATCAAGCCCCCCATATGGCTCTTCTCTGAAAGTGTGGAGTCTGCTTGGGATTCTCTCTCTCTCTCCCTCTCTCTCTGCTCCTCCCTGCACTCACCCACTCTCTCTCTCTCAAAAATAAACTTAAAAAAAAAAAAAGGTGTTTTCCATTAAGCAGGAACATTGTCCTGCCCATTCCTATATGCAAACCTCCTACAAATGGCTAGTCCAGGAAGAACACACCCCATTAGAAGTAAATAATCATAATCATAATCATAATATATATTGCAGAAACAAATAAAATGTAAAAGGCATTTTTTAAAATGACACATGAATACCATGAGAAAAAAATGTTGCCAAGGGAAAAAAAAATGAAACATATTGCCACAAATAAGATAAACTTTTTAACCAAATGCATTGCCTAAGAAAGTTTTTGGAAGAAAAAAGGTAATTGCCTCTATATAAAGAATTCTTAATAAAAAGATATAAAAACTGAAGAAAAATATAGCGAGACAATAGAGATCACTGCTTGAGTTGAAGGAGCCCAAAAAGAAGTAAATGGAAAAAATTAAATCATTTGCAGAAATGAAGACAGAATATGGGGCACTGGAAATTGGATTGATAGAAGTGAACATGAAACATAATAAAGAAAGCTTAAAGGGATTATAAGAAAAATGATAGACATAGGAAACAGGCAAAAGAAGAAAAGAAACAAAGTAATAGAATAAAAATATATTAAATACATAATTTAAGAAATAATCATTGAAATGAAATAAGATTAGAACCTTCAAATTGAAGGACATACTTTATATCATGAAAAAAAATCATCACAGTATAATGCTTGCCAAAACATATCTCAGAAATATCACGAGAATTCAGAAATAAAAAAATAGGCAGGCAAAAAGAACAATATGACTATAAAAAGCAAAGCTGCAAACTACAAGGCAGTCGAGAAATGTGTACAAAATCCTCAGGAAAAATGAGCTTGACATAAGAGTATCACCCTGGCCTAGATGACAGAATCAATAAATAACTAACAGAAATTTTAAGAAGGAAAAGATGTTGGTAAATGATGTAAGTTGGTAAATGCTGATTTCAACATCTTTTATAGTTAAAGGGGGAAAATTCTCATTTGGAATTAGTAAATCACTTGGTACAAAAATAGGCATATTTAAAGTAGGACTATCATGTATACTTTACCATGTATACTCTTTTCTTAAAGTTTTACTTTAAATTCCAGTTAGTTAATATACACTATAATATTAGTTTTAAGAGTACAATGTAGTGATTTAACACTTCCATACAACACCCAGTGCTCATCAGAGCAAGTGTGTTCCTTAGTCCCCATCACCCATTTACCCTTCCCCCTACCCACCTTCCCTCTTGCAACCATCAGTTTGTTCTCCATAGTTAAAAGTCTGTTTCTTGGTTTGCCTCTCTCTCTCTTTTTTTCCTTTGCCCATTTGTTTTGTTTCTTAAATTCCACGTATGAGTGAAATCATTATCATGTATATTCTTAGTGTATACCTACACTCTAAGAGAAAAAACATATCTAATAAAATCATTGGTGGATAACAGATAGAGAAAGGAAGAATAAATAGATATATACAAACTCCATTATTGTCCATGGGAGAGACTCACAGTTACATATAAAGAAAATATGTCTTCTACTTTTGAAATAGTAACTACTATGGGAATGGTCTCCTGTCACAAATAGCTAAAAATCTAGACAAAAGATTTATTATAAACATATGGTAATTAGAAGCATGTGGTACTCTTCTAAGACTAGACAAACAGATCAGTAGAACAGAATAAGACAGAGCAACAGATCTATGCATATGTGGACATTTAGTATATGACAGAGGTGGCCCAGAAGACCACTGGATAAAGAGAACCTTTTCAGTAAATATGTCTAGGACAAGTGAGTATCACTATGGCAGAGGAGGGTGAGAAGAATGGGGAGGGAATGAAACTGGACCCTTCTCTCACACTTTGCACAAAACAGACTCCAAAAAGCTTAAAAACTAAATATAAACATAAAACCATAACAACTTAGAAGACATCAATGGACATTAATAACCTTTAGGTAGCAAAGGTTTTACACTAAAGTTTTCAAATAAGATACAAAAAGAAATAGTCATAAGGTAACACTGATAAATTCCATTTCTATTTAGCAAGACACCATAAAACAGTTTATAAAGACAAGCCATGGACTTTTTCTAACACATGCAGTGCACAAAGATGCAGTTTATGAGATTTTATGAGAAATGTTTTAACTCAATAAGAAAAAAGCAACAACTCAAAAGAAAAATGGAAAAAAATAACTGAACAAGATTTTTTTAAAGAGGAAATCCAGGGGTACCTGGGTGGCTCAGTTGGTTTAAGCATCCAACTCTTGATTTCAGCTCAGCTCATGATCTCAAGGTTTGTGAGTCCAAGCCCCATGTCAGGCTCTGTGTGCAGAGCCTGCTTGGGATTCTCTCTCCCTCTCTCTGCCCCTCCCCCACTTATGCGCATGCTCTCTCTCTCTCTCTCTCTCTCTCTCTTTCTCTCTGTCTCAAAATAAATAAACTTAAAAAAAAAAGAGGAAATCCAAATGGCTAAGAAGCATATGATGAGGTTCAACCTCATGAATAATCAGAAAAATGCAAATTAAAAAATTTTAAACACTGAATCCCAACTGATTGGCACAAATTTACAATTTTAACAATTTCAAGTGAAGAGGCTGTGAAACAATGGGACTTCATTCTCTGCAAGTGTGAATGTGAATTAGTGCCAATCTTGTAATAGTTTGGCATTATTGAGAAGTTTAAAGTATACGTAGCCCATGAACCTGAATACTCTCTCCTTGATATATAGAAAACCTCTTGTAGACATACAACAGGAGACATGCACAGTAGCGCTGATACAGCCCTAAAGTGAAAACAACTTAAATGTCCATCAAGAATAGACTAAATGCTGCATTATGTATTCTTAAAATGGTACACCATACATTAGTGAAAATGAACAAAATACAGTAATCTGTAACAGCATGGAAAAATTTTGTAAGCAGTGTTGAGCAAAACAGGTAGGGCACAGAAACTATAGATAGTATAATATAATTTATGTAATTTTTTTTAAATAGGCACCAATAATTCTCTATCAGTCTGGGTGGTAAACCTACAGAGAAAAACATGGAAATTGTTACCACAAAACTGAAGCTGGTGGTTAACACTGGGGGGTGAACAAGAGTGTTCCAAATGGGAGGAGAAAAGGTGGGAGTGGGGGTAACTACTGAGTGCTGACAACATTCTATTTTATGATCTGGGTACTGCTGACACAGGTTTAACTTTATAATTATTCATCACACCATAACAGATTTCCATTTGCTCATTGCTGTCTTTCAGTCTGTCATGGTGGTTTTGACTTGCAATTTATTGTTGTCAATTTATTGTTGCTGGGCCAGTGCAGATCTTCAGGTGTGCAGGCTGCACTCATTCACCAGACCCTCCTTGCTCTGCAAACACAAACAAGGCAGAAGGCATGTGTCTGCAGTCGCTGAGCTGGAACCCGGGAGGGAGCGGGTGGTCAAGACTCCATCCCTGGGGTATAAGTAGGGAGGAGGAGGTGGGACCAATTGGGAATTAAGGCCCCAAGCTTCCCTTGCATGTTCCATTATCCTATTAGACTTGCTTACAAACCACAAATTTAAAGGTAAATTACTTAGAAGTTCAAGACAATGACCAGAGAGCATTAATCCCCAAGAGCTGATCCCTTTCTAAGGGGCAGAGTCCTGTGTGACTTCAGGGTCACATGCCCATGAAGCCAGCCCAGTACCATAGGTGTATGTTTTCCGCACACCTCTACATGTATTTTATATTGTGTATGTGAATGTGTGAATGGAGGAAAGGAAACAAAACAAAACAAAACAAAACAAAACAAAACAGATGATGCTTCTATTTCTTGCTTCAAGTCCCTGAGCAGTTCAGGTCTGAACAGAAGGGAAATAAGAAGATCTGAAGTGATCATTGCATTAGCATTTTAAACTGTCTACCTGACTGAAGCTTATTTACCAAAATGTTCATATATCTGAATGTAGACCTGCATGTTTAAAGGATGTTTTATAAATTAAATATTAAATATTTATAATTAAGATCATGGGCAATTAATTCCACAGCATGCTAAGCAATTTAACATAATTGTCCTTGGCTATAATCTAAATGCCAAGAACCTCCTACTCTGATTCTAGTTCCTTCCATTCCACTCACTTTAACTGAAAAAAATGTAATGTTTGGTGGGGCAATTTATGAAATCTAATAAAAGTGGATATGAATAGATTAAGTTATCTAATATAGGACAATTCAGATTCCAGAAGGGAAATGGGATGGAAGGAAACCAAATAGGTGCTCTACCTTTGATACCCTCATTTAATTCTCTCGCAGTAATGTTGAAAGGCATATACAAATGTCTCATTCCTACAAAAGAACACTGAGGTTAGGAAGGCTAAATACCCTTACCAAGGTCATCCATCTAATAAGTGGATATATATACTCCAATCAGGCAACAAACTTCTATGACCTTTCTTTGCTATCTTTTTTTCTTCTTTTCTTTAAACATTTACTGTCCATTTACTATGTGCCAAGCATGATCACAAAAATGAGTGATAAACATCCACTGGAGGCCCAAATCCTAATCCTGTGTTCTCAGTATGGTAAAGTGTGGCTATGAGCGCTTGAAATGTGGCTAGTATGAATTGTGATGTGCTGTATGTTAAATTATATGCCAGATTTTAAAGAATTTGTAAGAAAAAAAAGGAATGTAAAATATGATACTAATAATTTTTCATATTGATTACATATTAAATGATGAATTTTATATATATTAGGTTAAATTCAGTGTGTTTAAAATTTATTTCATCTCTTTCTCTTGTTTTATGTCACTACTAGCAAATCTATTTTTTTTAAGTTTATTTTTTAGAGATGGGGAGGACAGAGAGAGAGGGAGAGAGAGAATCTCAAGTGGAGAGCCTGACACAGGGTTCGAACTCACAAACTGTGAGATCATGACCTGAGTCAAAATCAAGAGTTGAATGCTTAACCAACTGAGCCACCCTGGCACTTCATCCAGAAAATTTAAATTATAAGTACATCTCGCATTTTATTTTTATTAACATCATTGGTCTAATGATCCCCTTTCAATCTTGCTTCAGGGTATATAAATGAATTACATGCTTATAATGCTTAAATGTTTTATTTCAAGATTATTTTGCATAAGAAATATCTGTAATCCACTGTGGAATGTATCTTCCTGCTACCATCAATATTTATAGATGATATATTCAATCTCTTGAAATTTCAGAAATTAGCTTAGCTAAAATTAGCTAAACCCTGTTGGGTTTTCCTCTTCCTGACAGAGTATATAAATGAACAGAGAAATACCTGGATTCAAGACACAGGTATTCTTGTAATGGAATAAAAAGAGCTTTTTCACATTCCTCAAATATCTCTTAGAGATTTGCTGAACACTTCTAATATCATAGGATGCATTTTTCCCAGCATGAAAATTTTTGATTGTTTAGAATTTGGTACATTAAAAATACTTTTTACATTTTCCTAAAAATGATGAGGCAAGGTGAATTTTCAGACAAAACACTTGTGTTTTTACAAAATGTCTATTAATGTGAGCAGTGGGGAATAATGCAAAAAAGCTATATTTCCTAATATATTATTATATACTTAAACAGCAATAGAAACTAATTTATAATTCATAAAAAATATGTACAGTAGTGAGAAACACCATATTTAGACCACATAGTATCAGATGGAGAAAAACTCAAAAATTACACAAATTTACACTACCCTTTAGTTCGTAACATTTTATGTACTACAAAATACTCACTTTATAAGCCCATCCTATATTGAATTACTCTGTTTTGTCATGAAATATAGCCTTAAAATATCCCAATTTTAGGGGCACCTGGTTGGCTCACTCAGTAGAGCATGCTACTCTTGGTTGCAAGTTCAAGCCCCACTTTGAGTGTAGAGCTTACTTAAAAAAATAAAAGCTTTGAACAAAATATCCCAATTTTATATTTGAAGAGCAAAATATTCATAGATACATATAAGACAATATGAACCTATATAAAGCAATACAATAAAATGGAATGAGAACTGGGAATCAGAAAACTAATACTTGAAATTTGAGCTACTTACATACTTTTTGATATTTAGTTTCTTCATACCAGTGATGGGAAAAGTTAGATGAACTTTGCCTGAAAATCCCATGAGAATCAAGAATACAACATATAAAAAGAAACTTACCAGTAAGGAGTGATATGAATTATGTTATTAGTTTATTAAAAACAAATTTATTCTATTACTTTGTTAAAACATCTATCTTTCAGTTAATGTTTTTAGTAGCCATTGTGGCAAAAAATTAATAAAAATATTTTAAATATCTTAAATTTCAGCTTTTTTCAAATAACTTTTGGAATTTCCTAGGTATAAAATAATAACTGACATTGTATCAACAAATGAAAGTATTTATGAGAAGGTACTTGATTATTACAGTAGAATTGGGGGAGGTAGGAGATCACAGAATCAAAAAGGCGGGTAGCAATGGTCTCAATGTACACAAGGCCAGCATTGTCTCCCTCTCACTGCACCTGTTGTAATATAGTGGATTCCTGAATAAAACTAAATCTGCTTAGAATGTATAGAATTTATTATTTGGGGGCAAGAACAAGCATCTTATGAAAGGCAGCAAAAAGGGAGCCAAGAAGAAAGTGGTTGATCCATTTTCTAAGAAAGATTGGTATAATATGAAAGCACCAGATATGTTCAATATAAGAAATATTAGGAAAACACTAGTTACCAGAACACATGGAACCAAAATCGCATCTGATGTCCTCAAGGGTCATGTTTTTAAAGTGAGCCTTGCTGATCTGCAGAATAAGGAAGTTGTATTTAGAAAATTGAAGCTAATTACTGAGGATGTCCAGGGCATCTTTCCATGGCATGGACCTTACCCATGACAAAATGTGCTTCATGGTCAAAAAAGTGCAGAACATGATTGAAGCTCATGCTGATGTCAAGACTACTGGTGGTTATTTGTTTCATCTGTTTGTGTTGGTTTTACTTAAAAAACAACAACAACAACAACAACAACAACAACAACCAGATTTGGAAGACCTCTTATGCTCAGCACCAACAGGTCCTCCAGATTCAGAAAAAGATGACAAAAACATGACCCAAAAAGTGGAGACAAATGACTTGAAAGAATTGGTCAATAAATTGATTCTAGACAGCATCAGAAAAGACATTGAAAAGACTCGTCACTTTATTTATCCACCCCATGATATCTTTGTGAGAAAAGTAAAAATGCTGAAGACTACCAAGTCTGAATTGGGAAAGCTCATGGAGCTTCACAGTGAAGGTAGTAGTTCTGGAAACACTACTGGGGATGAGGACAGTGCTCACGTTGAACGAGCTGATGGATATGAGCCACCAGTCCAAGTATCTGTTTAAAATTCAGACATTTAATGGTGACAAATAAAAAAAAAATCTTATTTGTGATGTTTAGAAAAAAAAGAAGGTATTATTTTAAAAATTCTATTTTCCACTTCTAAAATGAGTTGAAAATACCTCTCTACCCTCCTCCTTTCCTATCTTCAGCCGGCTTCACATACTGTCAAAAGGCAGGAACAAAGAACATGGTTTTTTCTCCTCTAGTACTGAGTGCTGTGGACTGAATTCTGTTCCTCCCAAATTCTTATGTTGAAAGCCTACCCCTCAAGGTGATGGTAGTTGGGAGATGGAGCCTTTGGCAATTAAGTTTAGATGAGGTCATGAGAGTGGGACTCTCATGCATGATGAGGTCATGAGGGTGGGACTCTCATGCAAGATGCCCCTATAAGAAGAGACCAGAGAGCTCTCTCTCTCTCTCTCTCTGAATGTGCCTCTTAGAAAAGGCCATGTGACAAAACAGGTAGAAGGCAGCTGTTTGCAAGCCAGGAAGACAGCTCTCATCAGAACCCAACCACGTAGGTACTCTGATCTCAGGCTTTCAGCCTCCAGAACTGTGAGAAAATATTTCTGTTGTTTAAGCCACCCAGTCTATGGCATTTTGTTTTAGCAACCCAAGCTGACTAGTATCTGAATAACCTCTGATGAGCAAGTGAAGAAGCTAGAGAGTTAGCTGCACTGGTACATGGGGGAGAATTCCTTGTATTCATTGAGAGAAAATGAAATGGATGCTTATGTCCAATTAATGAAAGAAAACTATTACATTAGACTTAACTAGAAAAAAAAATTTAAGTATTGCCACTAGGTTTTAAAAAGATGCAAAGGAACAAAATTGAAAGGAAATAAACTAAGTTGTTAAGCACAGCTGTGAGAGGGTGGTGGCATTAATTGACAAGTTTTTTTTTTTTTCCAAATTGTTCTTTAATATAGTTGTATGTATTTTTATAACTGAAAAAAAATGAAACCTAACATTTGGCTATTGATCTCAATACAAAAGGAGTCTAACAGAAAGGTTTTGTTTATTTTCAGTTATCTTCGCAGGGGACAAAAGCTATTTATAAAGCATTTTTTGAGTTCCCATATGTCTACCATTCTATTGGCTATTTTTTTTTAAGTAGGCTTCATGCTCAGAGAGAAGCCCAATGTGGGGCTTGAACCTGCGACCCTGAAATCAAGACCTGAGCTGAGATCAAGAGTCAGATGCTTAACCGACTAAGCCACCCAGGTGCCCCTCTACTGGCTATTTTTAAAGGGTATGTGCTGCCTTCCTTAAACTCATCCATTTTATTGAGAGAAGATTCCATCACAGTAATTGATAATAATACCATATATACAGTATTTAGACAATTTTCATTGTAATGAGTAAATGCTGAAGTAAAATCAAATAACAAATATTAAGATCTCAAAGAAAGCACTCACTCAGAGCTGACCAACATGGAGAGCAGGAAAATATAATGATTACTAGAAATTCATGAAGTAGAAAGCAATGCACTATAAAGAAAACCAATTAAGCCTAAAGTTGTTTCTTTAAAAAAATAAATAAAGTTGACAGACATTCAGCACAACTGACCCAATAGAAAAAGGAAGGAAAGGAGGGAGAGAGAGAAAACCTAAATAATTAATATAGAAAATTAAAAAGGAGACATCAGTACAAATGTTATTATGGACAACTTTGTGGCAATACTTTTGACAACTTGGACATATTACTATAAACATAACTTATAAAAACTGGCAGAAGATTAAAATAATTTCATCAGTTCCAATCTTATTAAAGACATTTAATCTATGATTTTAAAATCCCATATAAAGAAATCTCCAGGCCAAGTGGCATCATTAGTGATTTTCCCCCAACATTTAAGAAAAAAAATAGCACAATCTTACACAAAGTCTTCCAGACAAATGAACAAAAAGTGGGAATAGTTTTCAACTTATTGTATAATGTTCATTACCTCAACACCAAATCCTGACAGGAACATTATAAACAAGGAAAATTACAGGTCATTTCTCTTTTCAAAATAAGTTTAAATATCCCCAACAGAATATTAGCAAATTAAATTCAAGTTTGGTTTATTCCAAGGTTGAAGATTAGCTTCACATCTGAACATCAATGAGCATAATTCACTACATTAAGAGAACAAAGGAGAGAAATCATATAATCATCTTGAGATAAAAATAAAATCATCTGATAAAACTCAACATTGACTCATGATGAAACCTCTTCACTAAGTAGGAACTTCTTTAATATAGACAGGCTTTGGGGCGCCTGGGTGGCGCAGTCGGTTAAGCGTCCGACTTCAGCCAGGTCACGATCTCGCGGTCCGTGAGTTCGAGCCCCGCGTCAGGCTCCGGGCTGACTCGGAGCCTGGAGCCTGTTTCCGATTCTGTGTCTCCCTCTCTCTCTGCCCCTCCCCCGTTCATGCTCTGTCTCTCTCTGTCCCAAAAATAAATAAAAAGCGTTGAAAAAAAAAAATTTAATATAGACAGGCTTTGACAAATACTATACATTATACTTAATGCTAATATATATAATAATTCCTTCTGAGATAGAAAATGAGAAAGCTGTTCACCATTTCTGTGTTACATTGTTCAGGGGGGCTAACAAATGCAATAAGGTAAGAAGAAATAAATAAAAGACCCAGAATAGGAAGAAAAGAACATAAACTGTCATCATTCATGGACAGCATGATTATATACTTAGAAAATCTAGAAGGATCAACAGATATACCAGACTAACTACTAGAAATTATGTTAATTTATAAAGTCTATAAAATGTAAGGTCCATATTAAAAGATTAACTGTATTTCTAGGTTGCAGAAACTGGGGTAGGGCTGAAATAAAATTTTAAATAGCATTTAAAATAGCATCAAAAACATCAAATGCACGGAAATAAATCTTTAAAAAATGCAGAAAACTATAAAATATTATTGAGACTTTATAAAGCCCTAAATAAAAGGAAGACATATCATGTCCATCTGCAGTTCCTTTGGAAAATTTGTAAGTTTTTTTGCAATTCTTTTTTTTTTTTTAATTTTTTTTTTCAACGTTTATTTATTTTTGGGACAGAGAGAGACAGAGCATGAATGGGGGAGGGGCAGAGAGAGAGGGAGACACAGAACCGGAAACAGGCTCCAGGCTCTGAGCCATCAGCCCAGAGCCCGACGCGGGGCTCGAACTCACGGACCGCGAGATCGTGACCTGGCTGAAGTCGGACGCCCAACCGACTGCGCCACCCAGGCGCCCCTGCAATTCTTGATATCTACCTGGGGACAGGCAAATCTAAACAAACATCATCTTTTTATAAAATAATGACAATTATGGCATAGCTTGTGAGATTACAGTTAAAAAAAGACAAAACTGGAATAGTGGACAATGAGAGTAAGAAATTCAAGATTGGGGGAGAGCAAACCTACAGCATTTCATTTTATTGCCCCAAAGAGGGTAATATTTTTGTTAAATTTTGCCATATTTAAATCAATATCATTTGTTTATCAAAGACACCCTTAAAGGAAGTGAAAAGACCAGTCACAATACAACGAAAGATTAGTATCAAGAATTTAATAACACTCCAAATCTAGGAATCTAAGGTAGAAGCAAAGAGACAGGATTTGACAAGGGCAAATAAGTAGATATCAGTTGCTATCAATATTATTAAATAAATGAAATAAAAGAGGGCAACTCATGAACAAGTGATGAGAATGCATCATGACAAAAAATTAATCTATTAATCTAATTCTGGATACCTGAGATCTAATATGAGTGTGTGTGTGTGTGTGTATATATATATATACATGTGTGTATATATATATATGTGTGTGTGTGTGTGTGTGTGTGTGTGTATCTATATATCTATATATGATTGATTGAAAGGAAAAGGGACAGAAGTGAACAAATTTTTTGTTGCTTGTTTGTTTTAACTAGGAGAGTTGTAAGCTACCAGGAATAGGTATGAGCCCTAAAAACAAACTACTCTAAATAATATAAAAACCTTGTGGAATCAGACTTTCTTATATTTTCTGGTTTTACTATTTTTATGCTTTCCTGCTTGTTCAGCCAGGTTTTTAATCTTATCTTTTAATATTTAACTAGCATTTTTAGGTGTCCTGTACCCAAAAGTCTTTCCTCGCATAGTTGTTCACCATGTTCTCAGAAACACATATGCACACACACACACACACACACACACACACACAGAGCTGTATTTTTTTCAACTTTATTTTTTATTCAAAATGAAAACAGCATATTTAAGCTCCATGGGTGGAACTATTTATTCTAATAAATTAGATAAATTTCTTCATTAAATAGAAAAAAATAAATATGCAAATTGGTACCACTGTTAGAAAATAAAATGGTATCTTCACTCATAGTGAGTACTTCCTATGTGCCAAGAATGATTCTGGATCCAAGGGATTTAGTAGTGAATAAATCAGTCAATACTATCCGTCTTCATGGATTTTATATTCTATCAGGAGGAGGCAGACAAAGTCAGATAAATGAAAGAAGCAACATGTCCTGAGATCTCAAATGCTAGAGGTCAAAGTAAAGCAAGTGACCTAACAGGGCTGGCAAGTATGGTTGCTGCTGTAATAAACTGGCCAGGAATGGCCTTACTGGTAAGGAGGCATTTGGACAATGCCCAGAAGTGGCCAAAAGGTGATGCCTATGATATCTAAGGAAAGGAGCTTTCTAGACAAAGAGAACAACACCTACGGAGTTCCTGAGTTGTACATGTTAGGTTTGAAATGCCTGTTAAAAATTCAGGTAGACATGCTGATTAAGCAGTTGAATGTGAGATGGAGTTCAAGAGAATCACCAGGCTGGAGATATGTTTGGAGTCATCAGCACATAAATGATATTTAAAGCCACAGCTTGGATAAAATTATCAAGGGAATGAGTGTAGCTAGAGAAGAAATTCAAAAATTTAATGCCAGGCCTCTATTTTCACTAGGGTCCCAAGACTCTTAGTGGGATTTAAAAATATTGTTAGAGTTTAGAAGGTGATCTGGTGAATAGTAGTGCTCTTCAATGTCAGGTTTTGGAAATATTTCAAAGGTATAACTATTAGAGAATATATGTAGTATGATGGAAAGCAAAATCATTTAAGGAAAAGGGCTCAAGGAATGCAGAAGCCAATGAGTCAGAGAGCTTATTTATTTGGACACCCACATCACAGTTATTACAAGACTGGTGCTTGAGAAAGTCACAAGGGCCCAGGGTCTAAATTCCTTAAGATATGAGAAAATAGATGCAAATCAATAGATTACTGTAAGAAGAAGAGATAATGGAGGATATCATTTGATGACATGGGATTCAAAGATGGATTCATGTTAGAGAATAGGAAGCGACAATGGTCTGGAAACAGCATAAGGAGTAAGGTCACTACTCCATCTCCAATCCCAGACAGGCGAGGTGTGGGAGAGAGAACCATCACCACTTGAGACAACAGCAGAGAAAGAAATGTCCTCAGGGCTAGGGACAGAGCACAGATTTTAGTGAGACCAAGAGCTGAAGGGAACATTTAGCAGAAGAGAAAGATTTAGGGCTTTTGCTGGTTAATGGCTATGATTTCAGGGAGGAGAATAAACAGTTTCTAGGAGCAAAAAGGATAAGGGATAAGGTCACAAAAGAAGGCATACAGAATTAGAGAGAAAGGGAGTGGGACTTTGGTGATAAGAGGCAACCTGGAAGTCCTAGGTGTCTTGTGGACACTGATGTCGACAGAGTTAAAGGTCATACTTAATGAGATTCATCCCAAGGGTCCCCAGGCTGTGAACTTACCAAGTAGGGTAAGGTAAGAAATCTTGCTAAGAGCAAAGGCTGGGGTTGGTCCACTTCTCTCCAATCAATGATTATGTACAGAGATTTTAATATCTGAGAAGCAACCCTACAGGTAAGGGAAATATTCTAACCTTTTGTTCTTTTCATTGAAGATAGTTTCATTCTTTCCTTGAAGATTACAGATGACGAAACTAAAGTACCTCCTACCATGGGCCTATTCCCTTAGAATCATAAAGATGGAGGTAAAGCTCTGAAATGACTGGTGAAAGGGGTGCTTTAAGAATATCAATTTCAGTGTGACCTACCAAATTCATTGAAATAGCAAGTAAACAGGCAGATTCAAGGTCTAGAGCAGGATGCTAGCAATGATAACGACAAAAATAGCTGAATTCAGGAAAGGTCACAGTGATTGTGTTTATACATTAACAATAAAACTCACTTCCTGAGTTCCATGCTGTGATAGAGTTGAGTGTGTGGTTAAGAGGTAGGTCTTGTGCTTCTAGTAATAAATCCTTTAGGATATATGCTTTACTATTTACGTCTAGGGAACTGAAATTAATAGTCACAGCTCAATTTTATTAAGCACCAGGATGTATGCTATACATGTTATAAACATAATCTAAAAATTTTGAGGTTGGTATTGCTATTATTCCCCATGTAATCAATGAGGAAACTGACTCATAGAGTGATTAAGTCACCTGGATGAGGTTTCCAACTAGAAACTGGCAGAGCCAGAATTCTAATCTCATTAGAATGACTAGAACAACTTCAGTGCCTTCACTACTGTGCTATCCCGTAGCCCCCTTACCTGCAGTTTCACTTTCTATGGTTTCAGTTACCCACAGTCAACCAAGATCCAGAAGCAGATGATCCTCCTTCTGACACACTGTCAGAAGGTAAATAGAAGCCTAATGCTGTCATAATGTCTATGTCATTCACCTCACTTCATCTCATCAATAGACATTTTGTCATTTCACATCATCATGGGAAGAAGGTGGGTGTAGTACAATAAAATATTTTGAGAGACAGACCACATCCATGTAACTTTCATTACAGTATATTCTTATAACTGTTCTATTTTATTATTAGTTATTGCTAATCTCTTACTGGGCCTAATTTATAAATTAAACTTTACCATAGGTACGTGTGTATAGGAACACACATAATATATATAGGGTTCGGTACTATCTCAAGTTTCAGGCACCCACTGAGGGTCTTGGAATGCATTCCCCATAGATAAAGGGGGACTATTGTACCACTTTAAAAGGCAAGGCTTCAAGTAGTATAAAGTATATATATTTCTATATATATAACATATAATTATTATGTGTCATACATAATAATATATGTAAGTCAAATGAATAGAAATCTTGACTTTGTCTTAACTCCCATGTTCTAATTTCCTTTCCTTTTTCCTTTAATAAGAATAATTTAAAGGAAGGAAAAAATAAGATAAAAACAGAGAGGGAGGCAAGCCATAAGAGACTCTTAAATACAGAGAACAAACTGAGGGTTGCTGGAGCAGAGGTGGCGGGCGGGGCGGGGGCAGAGATGGGTTAAATGGGTAAGGGGTATTAAGGAGGGCACTTTTAGGGAGGAGCACCGGGTGTCATATGTAAGAGATGAATCACTGGGTTCTACTCCTGAAGCCAACACTATGCTGGACGTTAACCAACTTGAATTTAAATTAAAAAAATTATTTATTTATTCTAAAAAAGAATTGGGCAATTTTAATTTAAGAGCCTAGTAAATTATCATACACTTCTGAGAAAACCGCAACATCTGCATTCTCCACAATTTAAGCTACATCCTTTTATTAAAGAGACCTCAGCGAATGTTTCAGACATTCAGTGAAGCTGTAACTTACTAAACAGTGTTAATACTGATGTCCAGAAAAAGCTTTGTTGGACAAATTTGTAGACTAAAGCTGTAAAATGAACTAAAAAATTAACATGAATTTTAAAAAGTATTCATAAAGTATTGATTATTTTTCACCCAAGACACAAAGCCAGGATCACACCTAGGTCACACCTAAAAAAAAAAATAAACATTTTTCACACTTCTCTGATAGTTAAGTAAGTCCTGGCCACAAACTTTCAGATATTTCTGACCTTACCAAAAATAATAATAATAATAATAAAATTGCTATTATAAAAGAGTTGTTTGGCTGAAAACAAAGCAAAATAAAACAAAAATTCATATAAAACAAAGCACTGGTGAAATTTCCACTCTTATTTTATTAAAAATACATTTCATTTTAAGGAAAAAAGAAGAACTACACTGTAGCATTTGGAAATAATATTTTATTGAAAATTTTTATACTTTCAGCATGTTTAACCTTCCAACTCCCCATGAAGTTATATGAGTATTGAGAGACTTATATCATAAAACTAATAATCTGCCCAACAATTTGCTTTTAAAGCATATAAATGAAATGCATAACATTTTACTTATTTTTATGCTATCTCTGCAGTCTACACATAATCAGTGTAAACCAGAACCATAAAAGTGTCCAGTGCCCTTTTTTTGCAGGTATATATTCATTGTTGTTTTTGTATTTTATTTCCCCAAATTCATCTTTTTCTTTTAGCCTATAATGCTGAAAGAGATACACAGATACATATAGAAAAATATCCCATTTGGGTGGCTTCTTTTAATTTGTCTTCATTCATTCATTCATTCATTCAACAAATGTTTATTAATGCCTAATATGTGCCAGTCATTGTGATAAGACAAGGAGCCTTCATCTCCCATGAAGTTATTATGGATCTATTAGTAAATATTCCAAATGTGTCAGCAGAACATTTTTGCATGGACAGAACCTTTAGAAAACCTCAAAGCACATCCTGTAGGTGACTGCCCATTCTGCAGGCCTTTGACTCAAAATTTCATAATAATCTGTAGCTAGTAATTGAGATTTTCTCAATAAACATTTTAGAAAGATTTTGTCTTTTCTTTAGCACTAAAAAAAAAAAAAAAAAAAAAACAAAACAAAAAAAAAAAAAAACAGTGGTCAAACTCCTATGGCGTAAGTTTCATGTAGATGGAAAAAGACTTAAATTTCTACATTCAGAGTAAAGCCATGAGAATTACTGAACCCTTCAATGAACTAAGAGGTGGCTCTAAAAAGGGAAAAAAACATATGATTTATCTGAGTTTGATGGTATTTGAAAACAGATTTTTATCAATGCTTAGTATGATTCTGAATAAACTCTAAATATCATAGAACTTTCACTTATAAGGTAGTTAAGGGCTGCAAAACCTCAGCCTTCACAGTTATCAGATTTCAAGATTATACTATTTCACCTATTAGATCCTATGCTTTATGAAGAGTTTTTGACAGCATTTACTTCTTCTGATACATATTCTAGACTCAGTTGAGATCCACACATTGTTTACACTACCTGGGACCTCAAACTACCTGATCAAGCCTTAAAAGAATTTAAGCTATGGATCAATTCAACATTCAAAAATTTTAAACAGATGTGTGTTCGACTTTAAACAGCATGTGTTCAAGATTCTGACATTATATTCACAAATATTAAAAGTATTGGTGAATATTGATTGGATTAATGAAAATGTGGTGCTTGAGCCTCCATTTGATGCTTGAATTCCTTATAATACTCAAAGCAGAGAAATGCTGGCAAAATTGTAGTTGGATAAAGGAAATTTTATGCAAGAATGTCTTAAGAATGCAAGGAGAAGCTTCTTCTGCAAATTTTCAAAATCAATCAAAGTCCCACTCTACAAGAAGAGTTTTCTCTTAATGACAGCCTGAAGCTCAAGAACATGAGTAACAAGTTTAAAAAGAGGAAAACTACAAAACAGTTTCTTTGGATCAATAGCCCCCTAGGTCTGTCTTTAAGCAAGTCACCAAGTTCCAGAGAGTTAGCTTTTCAATCACCCTTAAGGGACTTTAAAGAATCATCTATATTTTCTTTTGAAGAATTATGTATTCTTTTAAAACAACAATAACTCAAGGATAGAGGAATTTATAAAAGTATAAGAAATTTATGCTTATAATTTCCTAAAACCTTCAATATTCACACACATTAAAAACATCCAATCTGGGGTGCCTGAGTGGCTCAGTCAGTTCAGCATCCGACTTCAGCCTAGGTCATGATCTCGCCATTCCTGAGTTCAAGCCCCGCGTCAGACTCTGTGCTGACAGCTCAGAGCCTGAAGCCTGTTTTGGATTCTGTGCCTCTCTCTCTCTGCCCTTCCCCTACTCATTCTCTCTCTCTCTCTCTCTCTCTCTCTCTCTCTCTCTCTCTCTCTCTCAAAAATACAGAAACATTAAAAAAATCCAATCCCTCAAGTTCAAATAAAAGAGCTGAAAATGAATTATTAGTATTTGTTTCTGAAATCTCTTTAAATTTTGACACAGTATTTAAAGGAAATACTAGCTGTTTGACACTACATTTTAAATGAATGTGAAATAATGAAAGTCACTGCGTTATTATTAACACTTACAAATGAGACTCACCATGTTCTTTTGGAAGTCCCATGGAAGAGGTGGTCATGGGTTGTAGGGGCAAGCCAAAGTTGATGGGGACGGCATATGGTGAGACCAACAATCTGTTTCCAGAATGTAAAGATAAAAGCCTTGAGTGATTTCTAATCCCTATTTTGTAATACAAACGCTCAAGAACAATGTTATAATATTAGATGCTAATCACAGAGAAAAAAAACACTTGTCTCCTATCAGTAGAGACTATGCATGTTGGACCCTCAGCATTCTGCAGAGTTAGAAGCATGCAGTAGGCCCTCTATAAATATTATTGAAAATATATATTTATATGTAATTATGTTATTACATATAAATATATAATATTTATTGAATTAAGACAAAAATAATACCAAATTTTGCTGGCTCTGAGCATGGATAACAAACAGGAACATTTGCTTTCTGAATGAAAACAAAACTCAGAAAAGTGAACAAACATCATATCTATTTATTCTCTCTTTCACAAGAGATTTTAAGTAACATGTTTCCTATCATGACTTAGCGAGATTTAACCAAGTCAGCTGAATCAAAAACTGGGTATCATGTAGAAATTTTAGCAAATGTACATAAGCAAAAGGAAGAAAATACAAATTAGCCCTAATTCACCACCCTATTATTTTAGTCATATTTGTAAAACCTTAAATGCTTCTTAAGGGCCAGGCACTATTCTAAGTTCTGTCTGTCTTGCTGCATTTAATGCTCACAACAAGATACTGGGTTTTTATTATTATTACACCCATTTTATTTTATTTTTATTTATTTATTTATTTAAATTCAAGTTAGTTAACATACAGTGTACTATTGGTTTAGGAATAGAACCCATTGACTCATAACTTACATATGACACCCAGTGCTCATCCTAACAAGTGCCCTCCTTAATGCCTATCACTCATTTAGCCCATCCCCCCACACTAACTTCCCCTCCAGCAACCTCAGTTTGTTCTCTGTATTTAAGAGTTTCATATGGTTTGCTTCCCTCTCTGTTTTATCTCATTTTTCCTTCCCTTCCCTTATGTTCATCTGTTGTGTTTCTTAAATTCCATATATGAGTGAAATTATATATTTGTCTTTCTCTGACTTCTTATGTTTAGCATAATACACTCTAGCTCCATCCACATTGTTGCAAGTGGCAAGATTTCATTCTTTTTGATCACCAAGTAATATTCCATTATATATATATATATATATATATATATATATATATATATAAATCTTCTTTTATAAATGAAGAAACTAAGACATTAAATGGTTAAGTAGTATATAGTTCAAATCATCCCAGCTAGAAATGGGTGGAGCCAGGATTTGAATCCAAGTAGTGGGACCTCAAGAACTAAACTCCTTATAACTATTTTATACTAACTGTATTTGTCATAATTAACATATGTACTATATTTCATACCTTCTCTGTTTATTTGCACATATATGTACATGAACCCTTTAGCTCATTTTTTTTACTTAATATCATGAATTTCTTTATTTGTAAATGTACAAAGATGTACACTGTCATTTTGACCCTTTACAAAGCATTCCATTATATGGATTTAACATACTGATGGTTTATTTACCAATTTGTTTTGCTGGATATTTGGGTTGCTTCCACTTTTTTGGTATTTATAAACAAGGATGAAAATCTTTGAGCACTCATATTTGTGAACCTATCCAATTCTTTTCTTATTATCAATGTTTAGAAATTGAATTGCCAGTTCAAATGTTATACAAATATTATAGAAATTTTTAGGATTTTAGGGGCGCCTGGGTGGCTCAGTCGGTTGAATGTCCAACTTCAGCTCAGGTCATGATCTTGCAGTTTGTGAGTTTGAGCCCCACGTTGGGCTCTGTGCTGACAGCTCAGAGCCTGGAGCCTGCTTCAGATTCTATGTCTCCCTCTCTTTCTCTCTGCCCCTCCCCTGTTCGTGCTCTGTCTCTCTCACTCTCAAAAATAAATAAACATTAAAAAAAATTTTAAGAAATTCTTAGGATTTGAAAACATTTTTCCCATCAAAAAACTAGGGTCTCTGAGGGAAGACTCTGTGGCAGAGTTTTACATTTGGCATACAGTTGATACTTAATAAGTAGTAAATAAATGACTGACTTAATAGGATCCATTAGTCTATCTGTCACTCATGTGGTCACATGCAGTGGCCAAACAACTGAGGTATCACTAGTATGACCAAATCATACAGTCAAGGGAAAATATGAAAGGCTTGAGTATACAGTCAGCTTTGCAAAACCCCATTTAAAATTCTAGAATTTATTTGTATGTCATCAAGAATAGGGCCACAATACACTAATCAATCACAATTTTCTTTGATCTCTTCTATCTGGCCCATGGTTATATATTTAAATCTCCAAATTAGGACTATTAATTGCATTGTTCAATGATTCCCTATTAATGAAAGATCCTAACAGAAGCAGACCACAGTTCATCCACTTAAGCAAAATATTTTACAAACATTAAGGTGAAATGGCAGGGTCGTTTCAATTTGAATGTGAAATGCAGTGAGGGATTCTATCATTACTTTATAATCTTCTCATTTTATTATTCAATTGATCAGAATAGCCTAAATACAAACTGTCATATAACACACAAGAAACTCCCGAATGGTCACAAAACTAGGGGAAGAAGTCTGGGCTCACTTGCCTAAGTTACAGAATGCGTTTACAGAAATACAGTTGTCATACCTCCAAATGCACCAAATATTATAAACAACAACAACAAAAATAGCTCTAATAAATAAGTGCAGAGAAAATTAATTTCCTTGGTGGAAAATTAACATTTAGAATGCACTCACATTTATCACTATTGTCATAAAAAGAGCATATTAATGTATGGTAATCTTTGAAGTTAGAATTCAAAGATATATTGAAGAACTTCACTTCCTTAAATTTGAAAATTCAGAGGTATTCAATTTTGGTTTTGCTCTGCAAATCAAATGTAGAGAAATCTGGCAAAAGGAAATCATATATTTATAAGATTGTATTTCTTCATGTATTGTCCAAGGAAATTTCTTTTGTGGAGCCAATATTTTTATGGTCTACCTAAAAATATTATGTGTCTCCCTTAGAAATAAGTATTTTCCAAGGCATCTTCAGGGGAATTGTAAGTAGTTTATATACAGCTTCCCTCACAGGGGTCTGTTCGTATTGAACAGAAATCTTCCAGAAGTCTCACAAAGAGTTGGGCAATTCATGCTAATTAGTGCTGGAACCTGTCCCTGCATTGTTAACAACCCCCTACCTGATTTCCAACAGATTCTATTGTCCTTTCTGTTGCTTATATCCTCATGGCTAAGTTTCCTTATCTTTATTATGTGGTGAACTAGATTTCAGTAAAAATTTCACTCTAATGGCATCTTATTTGTCTAGTTAAGCACAGGTTTTCTAATACCCTGAGTCACCATGTCCCAGAACACTTATTTGTCTTTCCTTCTGTATTCCCATCACACTTCTAACATTAATGAAATGAAGCTAACTGCAAGGTAGGAAACAAGTTACTGCCATAAGCTAGCTATAAATAAAGACAAAGCAACCCTAGTGGATTGAAGTTCAGGCTTTATGTGCCCCGGGCTGTTACTGGGAGTACATGGACTTGCTCTTAATTTCAGAGGGTGTTGATCTTCCTCATTAGGTAGGACATGTTTTCATTAAAAATGGGATGTTAGGGTGTCAAGAGACCTTTATCTTCCACCAGTTGCAGAAGAAACAATTCTTTGAGAAAGACTCAACTCTCTTGAGAAAGACATACTGAAAGATACTCTACCTGATCAGATTTATTATTAATGAGTGCTCCACTTGTCCCTAGGTCATTATTATTCTTTCTTGAATCTTCAGTCCCATTGAAATACACAGAAAATGGTAGATTTTCAAATTAGTTCAGTTAACTTTTCTAGTTATTAAAAGCGTACTTGAAATTCTAAACTATTTGGTTAAATTGGTCTATTAACTACTCTTTTAGCAGTTACCACTCTGCTAGATCAACCTGGGTCTTGGTTTAAATTAAGGCCAAAAGCAAATTTTTTTTAAACTGGTAAATTCCCAATATAATCATTTCTTTTCCTTTGCAATTAACATCTTCCCCTACCATGGATAAAACCAAACCCTCAGTATTAGAGCTTTACATAAATTCCACTCTTCCAAATTTGAATATCACATTACACTTATGCCAACAAAGTGTTGACTTCTTTTTTTTTTTTTTTTTTTTTATGAAGTTTATTGACAAATTGGTTTCCATACAACACCCAGTGCTCATCCCAAAAGGTGCCCTCCTCAATACCCATCACCCACCCGCCCCTCCCTCCCACCCCCCATCAACCCTCAGTTTGTTCTCAGTTTTTAACAGTCTCTTATGCTTTGCAAAAGTGAATTACTGGGACCTTATGAAGATAAAAAGCTTCTGCACAGCAAAGGAAACAACCAACAAAACTAAAAGGCAACCAACGGAATGGGAAAAGATATTTGCAAATGACATATCGGACAAAGGGCTAGTATCTAAAATCTATAAAGAGCTCACCAAACTCCACACACGAAAAACAAATAACCCAGTGAAGAAATGGGCAGAAAACAAAGTGTTGACTTCTGAGCATCAATCTCCTAGTGTTAAGCACAGATTGTTGGATAAATGTTGGAAGGTCCATGATATTCTTTATAGCCAGGGAAACATTTTCTCAAATTTTTATTATTTATTACTGTGCTAATTATCCCAAATTTCTGACGATGTTACATAATGAAATAATGTAAAACAAATGACTGAAAAACACATTTAACAGAGCAACATTGATACTCTACAAGTATAAACGTTCCTACAAAATGTGCTGAAGAACCTTTAGAGGTTCTGTAGCCCTAGGGCCAACAGTTATGTACACAATTGTAAAGTTACCTTGAAGATGACCGTGCTATTTAATGGAATAATTCGGAAAAGTAACTGACTCATCTCCACACACCTTTGGAAAGCAGAAGCAAATGCCTTCCCTGAAACTATGCTCTACAGGATCAGTCTCACCTTCCGTTAGAAAAAGACTAACTTTAAATTATTAAATTAAAAAAGAAAAATTATAACTTAACTCTGCTCCATAATTGCTGCAGAGGAGTTATTAAAATTCCAAACTTATGTAATATTATCATAAAATATGGCATTTTTCTCAAGAAAGCCACAAATTGGATTTGAGCTTATGCACTGTAAAACCCAGATGGTTTGCTTAACTACTCAGACATCCTCCAGTTCAAAAGTTAATTGAATTGAAAACTAAAATTTTGATAATTGATATGCTTTAAGGGACTCAAGCAGAAGGACTAATTAGGATCCCGCACGACGTGTTAATAGACTTGAGAAACTACAATTGGTCAGGAAGTATTCGCATAGTAGAATAAAACTATACATTTTCTATAGGTTAGCTAATTACACATTACCTGGACTTAACATGGTGCTGATGCTTTTCTTTCTCCATTTTTTTACTCACTGATTCAATATTAGTCACTATTTTACCCAGTTTAACTTGTTCTGGAATTTAAAAAAAAGAAAAAAGAAAAAAAACCTTTAATTGTATCCTCTTCGTTTTCAAGTTCTAAGTGCATATTTTGAATTAAATTGCAAATTGCAGATTTTTTAATAACAAGAGGTACAATATTTTTCAAACAAATTACTAACACAAAGATACTCTAAAAACACATTTGAGTGTTTTTTTTTTCACCCCACGCTCCTCAGATGTTTTGCAATTACCAAAATTTAGTACTGAAGGTATAGAGTAAATGAAGTGCATATATCAGAAAGGAGATAGCTCCCCAAGAAATGTCTGCAACAGCACAGTACATACGAATGAATACCAAAGCCCCGTTTATACATATCAGCATTATTATCACCATTATCGTCATAAGGCTTAGCTTTTATGGAGAGCTTGCTGTTTTAAACTAATTTAGCAATCATTAGTTAATGTAAGTAGGAATACTCATCAATTTGATAAAGCAAGACTGACGTCCAAAAAAGGCAAAGTTCTGCTTTAAAAAAAAATTGAGGTTTTAAAGTCTAAAGAGAAATTTACATAAATATTTTTAAATACCTATTCCTTTCTATTTTATATAGATAATAGGACTAATATAGTTTGAAACATTATCACAAAATATTAATTCAATATCTATTAAGCACGTTCTAGCTACCTGCTCAAGTATAAGAAAGATACACTAAAGATACAGGAAACTTATGAAGTGAAACCCTCTGTTTTAAAAAATTTACAAACTAGTTGGTGTGTCAATACTAACAGAAGAGCACAGTTGACTATCTTATGTTAATTTAGATTTAAAATATATAACACAAATATAAAAATTTTGGAGAAACAGAAAACAGAATGTTAAAATTTATTGACTATTTATATACCAGGGATGTTGGTTAGCCTTCCCCATAAATTGTCTCACACTTAAGCCTCAGAACCAGTTTTTGGCGCTTTTGTTTGTTTGTTTGTTTGTGAAGTGCAATGATTACTCTCTTTTACATGGAAGGAGAACAGCTAACCCAAGATTGGGGAAGTTAAAAAGTACAGAGACAGAGCTCCAACTTCTATCCCTCTGACTGTAAGTTCCTTCATCACTATAGCCCCTGCAGCTCAGGGGGCTCCCCTCAGCTGCCTAATGAGGGAAAGAGGGCCATTTCTGTCTTGCTTACTTTGGAGGGTAACAATAGAGCTCAAAAGACATACTTTATATAAAGACACTAATAGATGGAGAAATATGAGGAAGAAGTAGGGAAGGAATTTATAAGTTTGAGTCTTAAAAATAGAAACATTTAAAAATATTTGCCATATGCTAAATGTGCTAATTCCTATACATGGGTTATCATATTTTACTCTCACAAGCACAACACAAATTAGGTTCTATTATTATCCTCATTTTAGAGATGAGGAAAATGAGTCAGAGAAAGAGATTAACTTCCCCAAGTTTATATAGCTAACAGTAGGTAGAGTCAATATTCAAACCCAGGTAGGCAGTCCTTGGAGCCTGCATTGTTAATCAATATGATACTCAATATGCATATTTATTTTATTTCAGGAATATCTACTGAGTGAAAATTGCTATGCTAACTCCTAAAGAGGGGAGATATAAGACACAACAATTAATAAAACATGATTGGCACTTTCAAGGGACAGCATGACTAACAGCAAAAATTATTGCAGAAAAGCAAAGGAGCAAAAGGATAGGGAGGAAAGATCATGAGAACGTGTGATCCAGAGATCTAAGGAGTGAATTTTATAGTGATGCTAAAGAAAGTAAGATTGGGTTACTATAATAATTAATAAAGCAAAAGATATGCCCATTTGGGGGGGGTTAAATTCATTTTTTTAGTAATCTCTACACCCAACATGGGGCTTGAACCCACAACCCTGAGATCAAGAGTTGCATGCTCTTCTGAGCCAGCCAGGCACCCCTATACACCCTTTTTAAATAAAATCTGTTAAAAAACTTCAGGCATAATCCATTTAAATGCTAAACTAAAAGCCTCTACAGTAGCATTTAACTAAATCATGTTAGGACTGCATCCAAAATTTAAAAAAATAAGTATAGTTATATCCCTTTAAAAAGAGGGATTTCTAGAAAGGCAATTAAAGCATATAAAAAATCCAACATTACTTCTAATTAGCTTAATAAACCTTTGGATGGGGAACCAGACTTATTGTATGCCTTTGGGCAAATTATATCATCTCAGAGTTCATAACTATTCCCTTTATGTAAAATCTAGTCTCTAAACCAATTACATCAAACTCAAATTCAGTTCTAGAATGTAAATTATAAATCACCTCTGGTTAGAATAATTGGTAAATAAGAGACAAACAGGGAGACTCGGAGAAGAAAATGCAGGTAAAGCAATAAATTTTTAGGGCTTTTGTAATGAAATCAAACATACGGAACATAAGGCATTGGAACTGCCAAAGGACTCTAGTCCTTAACACTGTGTACCATGCTTTCTTCAGAGTTCAGCTGGAATGGACCATTCATTCACCTGGAATCAATCATCCATTTGATTTCCTTCACTTCTGAGTACTTCACCTGTCTCTTCATGGACTCATGTTGCCTTGCCACCTCCAGCTGTTGTGCATGCCCCACAGCTCTTTCTTTGGCTGCCTTCTAACCCTTTACTTGAATGATCTAGCCAATGCCCATAGCTAAATTAATCAACTAAATGTAGATGCCTCACAAAATCTATGTATCTTGCCCAGCCTGCTCTCAAGTGCCAAATTTGAATAACAAACTATCTCTATATACATGTCCCAAGACATCCCAATTAACATTTCTCTCTCACAATTAATGACACTACCATCCATCCATCTACTTGGAAGTTACTTATACTCATTCTTCCTCAGTTTCCTCCTACAATCAGTCATTAAATCCCTTCCATCCTTTCCCAAACATAGGGCCTCAAAACGGACCTTTGTCTTCTCTTCTTAGAAAACTAATACCTTCCTTCCTTGGATTCCTGCCTCCAACCAAAATACCCTCCAATCCATCCTCCTTACTTTCCATGAGTAATCCTTGATTTTCAAGTTAGGGATTTTAAATTATCATTGTCATTTTTTTTAATTTTTAATTCATTATCATGGGTTTTTACTTATTTTTTTAATGTTTATTAATTTTTGAGAGAGTGTGTGTGTGCACGTGTGCACAAGCAGGGGAGGGGCAGAGAGAGAGGGCGACAGAGGATCAGAAGCAGGCTCTGTGCTGACACCAAACATGGAGATCATGACCTTGAGCCTAAGTCAGACACTTAACCAATAAGCCACCCAGGTGCATCTCATTGTCATTGTTTTAAAATTTAATTTCACTGTAATCAGAGAACATGAAGTATAATTCCAAATTCTTTGAAGTTTATTGATTCCTACTCCATAAAACAGTGTGTAGTCAATTTTCATAATGTTCCATATTTGTCTGAAAAATATATATCCTCTCATTGTTGTTCTATATTGATCTAATAAGTTGACTTTTTTTTAAGTTTATTTATTTGAGAGAGAGAATGTGTGAGCAGGGGAGGGGCCGGGAGAGAGGGGGAGAGAATCCCAAGCAGGCTCCATGCTCTCAGCGCAGAGCCCAACACGGGGCTCAAACTCACAAACCTTGAGGTCATGACCTGAGCCAAAACCAAGAGTCGCATGCTTAACAGACTGAGCCACCCAGGCACCACAATGAGTTAACCTTCCTAATGTAGTTGTTTAAATCAAATTTTATAACTTTACTGATATGTACACACATATAATTTATCTTTTGCTGGACCACTTGAAAGTAAGCTGAAAACAGTATGACATTTCTCCTTTAAATATTTCATTACATAGCTCCCAAGAACAAGTACATTTCTTACACATTCATAATCCCCACCTAAGGATTTAACATTGATAAAATAATATTATCCAATAAATTGCCTATAAAAATTCCCCTAACTGTCCCCCAAATACCCTTTATAGATGCTTATTTATTTCAATCCAGGATCTAAACAAGGATCATATATATCTCTTAGATCTATTTAAACCTAGAAATTCCCTGTGAATATGGTAGCCACCAGCATATAACTACTGAGTCTTAAAATGTGGCGATTCTGAATTAAGATATACTATATGTATAAATACAGTCTGAATTTCTAAAATTTACTACAAAAATGTAATATTTCAAATTAAAATGTTATATTAATTAAATACTTAAGTCATATCTTCCTATATTGAACTAAATAAAAATATGTCATTGAAATTAATATCACCTGCTTTTTCTTTATCTTTTTCCATGTGGCCACCGAAAAATTTTAAATTGCATCTGTGGTTTTCAATGCCTTTCAACAGGACAGTACTGACCTAAAACATTCCTCCTATTCTTTTTTCATCTTGAAGGCAATCTGAATTCTTCCCATTGTTTCTTTATGACTAGATTAAGATTAAGCATTTTTGACTGGAAGAGTACAGAAGTGTATGGTGTCCTTCCTACACATCCTATTAAATCTCATCAAAAGGTGTTGCTAAATTTGGGCATTAGATTTGGGTGGCAACTGTCAAATATTTCTTTTTTTTTTTTTTTTTTTAATTTTTTTTTTCAACGTTTATTTATTTTTGGGACAGAGAGAGACAGAGCATGAACGGGGGAGGGGCAGAGAGAGAGGGAGACACAGAATCGGAAACAGGCTCCAGGCTCTGAGCCATCAGCCCAGAGCCCGACGCGGGGCTCGAACTCACGGACCGCGAGATCGTGACCTGGCTGAAGTCGGACGCTTAACCGACTGCGCCACCCAGGCGCCCCAAATATTTCTATTATGAATATACATTTTCCTCCTGTAATTAATAAATAATTTCTGGCTGATACTTTGGCTGTTCCAAAATTCTAATTCAGGTGGCTAAAAGCAACCAATCTTAGTTAAGCTAGACCAGTGGAATTTAGTAGGAACCTAGTTTTCTGGAACTTAGAGTTTTAATAATTCAGGTATTGGATACTGTAAAAGGTAATGTGTTCCCCATCACAGGTATTTCCTGGCAGAGACTGGACAGGGACTTTCCAGAAAACATTAATTAAGGAACTTTGTATCATGAAAATAGTTGGGCTAGCAGAATGTTAACGTATCTTCAATGCAGAGATTTAATGATACTAAGAAAGTGCTTCACACAGGTTAAATCTAGATCCTTTTCATTCAAAAAATGAGATTTTAGGTTTTGTATACTGAGTAATTATAAAATGCTTTTCTTTTTATTTTATTTTATTTTATTTTATTTTATTTTATTTTATTTTATTTTAAATATATGAAATTTATTGTTAAATTGGTTTCCATACAACACCCAGTGCTCATCCCAAAAGATGCCCTCTTCAATACCCATCACCCACCCTCCCTTCCCTCCCACCCCCCATCGGCTCTCAGTTTGTTCTCATATAAAATGCTTTTCTCACCTTTCTCTCTTTTTAGGACCCAGTGTTTAAATTATATTCAATCTCATACGAATTAGAATAAAATTTAAAACTTAATGTTGCAAATTTAAAGACAGATTCATTAGTCAAGAATGACAGATTGCAATTTACTGACATTTCACATTCTAGTGTGTGGGCTGGGTGGATGTCATATGATTTTCTACTGTTGGAATTTCTAGCACATGTGTGTTATATAGAATGCCAATTCCTCCCTAGATTGTGAACTCTTTCATGGTCTCTTGAGGACAGGGATTGTGTTTTTATCCAACATCCACTTATTCAATCATTAATTCAACAAATATTTACCAAATGCCTCTAATGTGACAGGCAGTCTGCTAGGCACTGGGGATGCAAGACATAATGTGGGGATTATGAAGGTTATATCCTAGGGAATTCAATAACTAAATAATTAATTACACAAATAATTGAGTACTTCCAATTGCAGTGCTAAAAAAATCTATTTCCATTATCTCATACATTTAAGACAAGGAATGAAATATATCCTTTCGCTTTTATAATTAGGAGCCTATTCATGGAGAGTTAAAGGCAAAGATAGAAGCAGAAGCAAGATTTCATTGCTATGAAGGAATAAACTCATTGGAAATAATAAATGTAGACTCTCTTTTTAAAAAGTGTGGTTTGAAGAGGAGGAGAGAGATGAAATGACCATCATGGGGACATAAGTTTGAGAAAGAATGTTTTGGTGTCGATATATTTTTAAGATGAGGAGATTTTAGGATGTTTATAATATTGTAAGAAAGGAAAAGGTGGAGACATAAGAAAAAGAAATAATATGTAATAGACAAGGTAGGTTCCTGGCAAGAAGGGAAGGGATGGGATAGAATTTACCCATATTCTAGAGAAAATAGATATATTTTCTTTTCAAGAAGGTAGATAAGGTTTTGGGTAGCTATGAATAAGTTTCTAAAGAGTTCACTATCAAGAACTGTATTTTCTCCATGAAGTAGGAAGTGAGATCATTTACTGGGAGAGGGGTGTAGAAGTTTGATAAGGATCTTCAGGAGAGTGGCAAAGATTTGAAATAAACAGTAAGTGTGGTGGGTAAACAAACTGACCAAGTTTAAATAAAAGGTTTTAACTCTGATTACCTCATAACGCAGTCACCATCACAGCTATCACTTCAAAACAAAACAGAACAAAACCTTCCCTTTGCTTTATAGGAAAATGATTAAACTGGCTGTCTACACATAGTTTGCACTTCCTCATCCCCACTTCCGATCCACTCCCAGTAAAGGTTGCTCAGACACCATATCAAGGGCACAATGACTTCTATGCTATCACTCCCACTGGACAAATCTCTGTCTGCTTTTTCCTGGGCTTTCAGCAGTACACAATGGTTAACAGTAACCCTCTTGTGAAGGGATTACATGACACTTTCTTCTGGTTTTGCTCCTAGGAAAACCAGGCTGCTCATCTTCAATATCTTTTGCTGACTCATCCTCTTTTATCAACCCTCTAAAGGGTTGAGCCTCTATCACAAGCCCTTTTGTATTAATTTCACTTGTTCCTTAGGAAACTTCATCCAGGTCCTTGGACAAATTATGTCCATATACCAATGACTCTAAAACTTTATTGTCTATACCACATCTGTCCTCAAAATTTCGTTCATGTATACAGCTGTCTTACATGTGAACTTGCATGTTAATAAGTATCTCAAATATATTTAACAGAACTCTTGATTTTCTCTCCCAAACTGTTCTTTCTTGTATTTCTCATGTCTGTAAATGATATTATCATACAGCCACCCATTCAAATCAGAATCTCATTAACTATCACTAAGATATATCTCTAATTTGGCCATTTCTCTCCAATTTCACTAATACTACAACAATTGCCAGTATAAAACTGCATAGAAAACCAAACCAAAAATCAGTGGATTACAAGTTTAGATTTTTGTTGCTCACAACTCTTCAGCTTGGCCAGAGCAGCTCTGAGTCAGCTGGCTTAGATGGGCCAGGCTGGAGAGTTCAGCTACCTGGGGCACAGTTTTTCATGGCAGATTGTGGAGTATAAGAGGCAAGTTAAACCACCAATACATTTAAAGCTATTGCTTGCATCATGTCTTCTTATCTTCTATTGACCAAAGCAAGCACAGGGCCAATCTCACAATCAGTGGGTCAGGGAAGTGTACTCCAATCCAAGGTGGCAGAGGAAGAGAGTGAATACGTGTTGAACAACATTAGGGGTGAAAAATAGCTTTCTGGTTAGTCTATTTCCCTCTAGCCTCTATTACTTCATTTTACACACAGAGGTCAACATATCTGGTTAAGATGGAATTCTGATCATAACATTTGCCTTAAAACCATTCAATCACTTTCCACCACTCTTAAAACAAAAATCAGCTTCTTGCCATTACTTACAGGGCCATACATCATCTGATTCCTGGTCATCTCTCTCACACAATTTCATATCACTATCCTTATTTTCTCTGCCATTACTCTACATCCACAATGGTTTCCTTCCTTTCAGAACCTTCAATGAGTCAATTCCTGTCCCTTCTCAAGGCTTTTCCACAGCCTGGATTTCTCTTCATATTGCTGCCAGTGATGTGTTGCAGCTGGTTTATACAGCTTTCAATGGCCGGTTGTTAAATTTTTAGAAATTTTTGCAATCCAGATGTTAAACCATTGGTAGCCTGAAATTAGCCACAGTGGGATATTTACACCATGAAAGTCAAGACATGTTATATCAGGCTTTTTTTTTCTTTTTCCAGAGTGCTAGTTTACCAGCACACCACTGGTCCTCCTCTCCGTGACATCTCACATCAAATATGAGTTCCTCAGAGATGCCTTCAAGACATTTGCATCTAAATATATCCCCACAGTCTATTACATCACTCTATTTCCTTCATTGTGATCTTTGTGTTTTGTGATTATCTTCTCTATTCATATGCTTTTTGTCAATCCTATCCCAGCAGAATGTAAGCTCCATTTCACAACTATATCATCAGTGTCAAGAAGAGTGCCTGACATATAATAGATGTTTAATAAAGAATGAATGAATGAATGAAGGAATGAATGAATGAATTTTTTCTAGCATGTTATTAGCTATTTATGAATTGAGATTTTTTAATTCCCTTTCTAATTCATGCATAGCATTATAAATCAGAAGCACAGTAAATGTTACTTGTATAAATGAAATAATTTATTAATGCATTTACCAGGTACAGATATAATGAATTTTAGTCAGAAAGGGGATATGCTAGACAAGTTGTCTGAATACTTCAGATTTTACTATATATTTTTGTACTCCATTCTCATGTAGGTATTTTTGTCCACAATATGATATCATTCAACTAACAAATGGTAATTGACTACCTCCTTCAGCCATGTGCCAGAGACCATGGAGGTTATAAGAAAATGGGAAAACACCATCACCACTTTCCAAAAGTTTGTATTCTATTAATCACACAGTAAAGACAATCATTCATCCATTTGTTGAACAAATCCCTCAAGTGCCTAGCCTAGCATGTATTAGGTACTCAATAAATGCTGAATGAATAAACAAAACCCTGCCAGGAACCAAGAGCAGATTGAATTAAATAAAAGAGAATATAAAGTTCTCTGTGATGTCAGAAGAAGAATACTGGAAATTAATACATATTTTGTCAGTCCAATTTAACTATACTATGAGACCTCAGTGTGTAAAACAATAATGCAAAATGTACTAAAATAACAAATACATAACTATTTTCAGAAATCTAAAAATATAATGTAATAGTAATGAAAAAGAAGACAAAGATTATACAACTCCAATCTCCTATAAAGTTTAAGACAATTTACTCAAGTATAATCAATTCAATATCTACCAGGTACAAATTATTATGTTAACTGATATCCTATTTTAGGAATCTGAATCTCATCCTCTAGGGGGTATACTGCATTATTTATTAGGGATCACACAGAAAAATGATTAAGAGGACAGAGAGACTTGAAGGGGTATAAATTTGAACTTTATCACCAGTGTGACCCTCAGGAAGTTTCATCATATCTCTGAGTTCATCTTCCTCACTTGTAAAATGTGTATGATGATAATAGGTTACCATGAGGATTGGATGAGTAATACATACAAAGGACTTAGCACAACAACATCTGGTACATAGCCAATGCTCAATACAATTCGTGGTGGTGATGGTTAAAGTAACATGTTATTGATTATAGTCCATACAGGATATGAAGCAGACATGTAACATGTTATAAAGTGAAAGCTATATGTGCTATAATGTGCTAACAAAATACTATATCAAGTATGTAAACTTTTAGTAATAGCACAACGTATTGAAAACAAAACACAAAGTCGTATTATGCTAAGTAAATATTCCTATGCCTAAAACTTTTCTATCAAGCATTCATTTCTCTCTTATCTAGTCATAAAATACAGCAGTACTCATTAAGCCTTTAGCAAATTAGGCAGCATACACTCTTCCCCCAAAGCAAAATAATGCCAGATATCCCCTACTGAAATAGCTGAATCTCTACCAAGTAAATATCATAGCTAAAGGCTTAACAAAATTGCCCGGAAGAAATGTATTTATATTGATCTTCTTAGGCCACCTTCTCCTACAAAAAATAAAACTAAAAAACCAAACAACAATAAGAACCAAAGATGTGGGTACAGTTACATGACTCTTACAAATCTGAACCTTGGCTCGGCCTTACTGGGCTCTGGTCCACTTGATGGAAAAATACTGGTGCATATCCCCAGTCAGCCAATCTTGATCTTTCCCTTACACAAAATTAAAACAGGTGGCAGGAGATAATTCTCTATGAATATTTTTACTTTTGTGCACTGTCAGGGCTTTCTGGGCAACAAATTCTGGCACCTGGGTTAAAGGATGCCTGAATGGCAAACAAGCCAAGTAAGTTAAAGGTAGAGACTCAAAAGAGATTTAGAGGCACCTCCCCTGGAGACATTTATTTACATTCCAAAGACTAATAAACAGAGAGACCTTCACTTCACCTCCTTCTATCATTTATAAAGCACTTGTGAGCTTTCTTGCACTCACTCTTGCTCTCTTTCTCCCTCTCTCTCCCTCTCTCTCCCTCTCTCTCTCTCTCTCTCTCTCTCTGCCTCCCTCCTCTCCCCTCTCCCTTCTCTGCTGTCTCTCTCTGCAGGGAAGAAAGGGCAATTGTGCCAAATGCCCCCAAATAAACTCTAAAATTCATAATTGCAGAGTTCTTCTTCATGGTACTAACTCCACTGTATATGAGGCACAGGGAAACTGAGGTAAGATGTTCTTCTGAGTAATTAAGTCTATCTCTGATACAGAAATCTCATGTTTCTTATCAAGATAGGTAGATGTAGATGGATGGATGGATGGATGGATGGATGGATGGATGGATAGACGGACATAGATAGCCAGATTGCTAGCTAGCTAGCTAAAGATATAAAACTTAACATAAGCAGGGTTGATGTACTCCTTTCCCTCACAGATCAGCCACATTGAGGGAAGTTAAGGAACTGACTTCCAGATGTGTGAGTGTTCTACCTAGCTCTGTCAGGTCACCATCCTTCATACCTGTTCCCCATGCTCCCTCCTCACCATGCAAGGAAGTCCATCTTTGGGTTATGACTCCAAAAACCTTAGCACTATTCTCTTTTTTTTTTTTTTTTCAACATTTATTTATTTTTGGGACAGAGAAAGACAGAGCATGAATGGGGGAGGGGCAGAGAGAGAGGGAGACACAGAATCGGAAACAGGCTCCAGGCTCTGAGCCATCAGCCCAGAGCCCGACGCGGGGCTCGAACTCACGGACCGCGAGATCGTGACCTGGCTGAAGTCGGACGCTTAACCGACTGCGCCACCCAGGCGCCCCAGCACTATTCTCTTTTAGCTTATAGCTGGGCACCTACTAAACTCTCTAGTTCTAAACCATTCCATTGCAATATCTCTCAAGAGTTTTTGAAAACAACTTGCTACAAACACTCATTCCCTCAGGAAATGCATCATACCAGAGAGTATGAGATACTTAAAGTGAGCAGTGTGGGCATACGGATTAGCAGACTGAGCTGGCTGGTCCACCGCTGGCCTTGGGTAAGACACTTAGCCTCTCTAAGCTTCAGTTTCATCATTCTTAAAATTAGGGAATGATACTTCTGAGTGTTATAAATTAGACTCTAATGTGTTCAGTCAGTTGTCAACTATCTGCATATAAAGCACTGCCTGTATAGGCGCTCAGAATAGGGAACTGTTCCTGCTTATCATTGATGTGTGTATTGTCTCTTTTGCTTTTCATAAAGACAAAACATAAATTCCTCAGCACTTGCTTTACCTAGCAGGACTATTGTATTACTAAGGCCATCACCAGAGGGACCCAAGGACCTCATCTTTCTTTCCCATTGTGTCTAATCTAAAAAATACAGGAGACTTGCTAATAACCCCAAATCCCTCTGAACATGCTTCCTAAAAGTGAGGCATAAAAACACACAAACTGAGTCTCAGAAGCAAGTAAATACATCACACTCTAGCACAGGCCCTGAATTCGATCTTGAGAACTCAAAGATCTTATTTGACCCTACCTAGAATACTGTCTGCAGAAACCTGGGAAGGTAGCAGTCATCAGGAGTAGGTGACAGATATAAAGACAAATCAGTGTAAAGCTAATTAAATTCACATGTTAGGGAACAAAATACAAGCATTCATGGAGAAACCTAAAATACCACAGCCCTTAATCATAACCATTTAGTAACCTTGACATGGCAAGGAGGGTATTCATTTATAATCTTATCCCTCACAGCAGATATTCCTGGGGTGAGAAGGGTGTAATTACTAGGGCAGGACTGCTAAACATAGAAGGTGGTAGCTTTAGGCATTAGGGAGTGTTTGCAAATGGAGATTGCTTTATTTATTAATTTCTGAAGCATAAATCATGCTGCATCTTGCAATGGTGTTGTCATTTCTCTTGCATGCACACACTGAATTACTGAGCAGTGCTATGCAATGTGTCTCACACACGCTGGCACTTCCATTTCATACTTCACAGTTTTAGTGTCACTTTGAGGTTTGAAATGTTTCACAGTTATTTGCTATATGTGGGTGCCAAAAAAAAAAAAAGTCAGCCTATATCACTGAAAAAGATACCGCAAGAATAGAAAATGTTTAGAGTCATATGGGAATGTTTGTCCCATTAACATTCAGAACTTTATCAAGAATCAATTTACTTTTTATCAAAATCTAATTTATGCTTTACAGATGCATGGGAGCATACAATTATTTTGCTCACCACATACACTTCTCACAAAGTTAAATATAAACTTTTATTGATATAGATAAGATTCTATAATTAGGAGGAAATTGAAAACACCATACATATTTTCTAACCTACAACTTGCCCATATGCTCTAACATAACAAACCCCAAATCCTCAATCCAGTCACCTGATCTAATCCAGTGTAAATATTGAGCGAATTTCTATGTATATATCTTGACACGTTTCAGTTTAATGTGCTGAAGTCAATCTATTTAAATAAAGATAGAATGGCTTATATCTGCCATAAATATAAATGTGTTAAGACAGATCATACACTGAACAATATATGGATCGACATCGACAAATAATGACAGGCGTTTTACTATCAATTCTTGTAAAGCTCTACCACACCTGATGACGTCCTATTTCTGCCTATATGCTTTTACTGATGACTCCCTTACTTTTACACGCACCCCCAGTATTCTGGCATATGACCACCCACATACCACATGTATATTTTTATTAACATAACCTGTCTAGTTGTCAGCCACAAAACTGAATAAACAAATAAATAAATAATAAACATGTTAAGACACAAACAAAAAAGGAAGCTTTTCACACGAGAAGTGTCTAGAATAAGCACTTGGCAGAAATCAAGCACTAAGTAAAGATGTGTCCTCTTCCTCTCCTTGTCTTTCTAACTGCACAAGATGTCTCCTCAAGCTTAAATGTCTGGTTTGTTTCATTACAAATAGATTCCGAGAGCCTGGTAAGCATGAGAAGAAAGCAAAAAGAGAAGTAAGCAAATACAGATGGAAACTCAAGTAGTGACATGTTTGGGTATGCTCTGAATACTGTTTAAGAGATTTTTTTTCCCCTCCTCGGAAGAGGAGTTTAGGCCTATCTGAAAGATTATAATTAATTGCTAGAATGTAGGAGAGTAACTTTTCCATATAGCCCTTAACAGAGAAACAGATGATGTCAGAGAAAATAATACTGACTTGTTGCCAGCACTACAAAGAGTCCAAAGGGCTATTCTAGTTGCAAATATTCCAACAAGAATCCAGGGTAATCCTGAAACTGGGTATTCGGAGATAAGACCAAGTTCCACAAAATGGACAACGGGTGCAAGAAAAGCTCGTTACCACAGAATGCTAGCATCAGTCTGCTTTGTGTTCCCAACTTAAACTCTACCTTGGCAACGCCACACTAAAAATGCAAAACTGTCTGTATTTGCTATATTTTATATTTGCAACTTTCTCTCTAAATGTATGTACAATTAAATGAATAGCAGCAACAACAAAACTTAAAACATACAACTTCTTAATCATAGATTAAAAGTGGCTACTAGAAAGCAATAATATTACACTATTTAAAAGGTTTTGATTCCACTTGGTTACCTCTGTTAGCTATATATAATGGATATTCTGACCCAGGATTTACCATTGCCCCAAAGTACTGACATTGTACCAAACTGCCTCAGGAAATTAACAAAAGAGGTCTCACAATAAATCAATTGCAACTCATGTTAAAATTAACACTTCCTAGTGGCATGTTTAGAAATAGGTGGGGAGAAGAGGTGGAAGAAATGGATCAGAAAATACCTGCAGAACTTTTTAAGTATCACAAATTCCTTAAAAAGATAGGCAAGTATTGGTTTAGACAATAGGCCAAGGCCTCAACTGTGGTTTCTAAAGAGACTGATTGGGCCTTCAGTCAATCATGTTTTTGCTTTACACTTTATTTAGTTATAAACATGTCTTGTGTCAAACTTTCTGTCAGATGCTGTGGGGTTAACAAAAGTGACAAAATATATGGTCTGAGTGATCATCAGAGTTAGAGAACACCTTATACAGAATAAGAAATAATTTTATTTAGAAAGTAATAATTCAGAGTTTACTTGAGAATGTCAAGGGAAAAATGATTCCGTTAAAGGGAAAGTCGGGCTAATGGTTAACTATTGAGTAGCTGAAGCAGTTCTGATTAAAATGTTAGAATATGAGGGGCGCCAGGGTGGCTCAGTCGTTTGAGCATCCAACTCGATATCGGTTCAGGTCATGGTCTCGTGGTCGTGGGATTTAGCCTCGGGTTGGGATAGAGCCCTGTGTTGGGACTGTGGGACTGAGCCCCATGTCAGGCTCCACACTCAGTGTGGGGGATTCTCTCTCTCCCTCTCTCTGCCCCTCCCCCATTCGTACGTACATACGTTCTCTCTCAAAATAAAATAAATATTTAAAATGTTAGCATATGAGAGAATTAATTCATAAGATCCTAACATTCTCTAGAACCCTTTCTCTATTTCACACCACCACACGCTACTTCATAAGCTGAGAGTGTCTTTCTCATGTATAAGCACAAGACAGACATATTCCCAAATGCATGGTATTTGTGAAGAATGTGCAAAGCTGGAGAAGTCTCCAGTCTTCCAGTCTTTTTCGCACTCTACTATCAGTACAAAAACATTTTATCAGGGGTTCCAATATATGTATAGTTGTTTATCTATAAATTACACTGGCATTCTGCTTTATTAACTGTGTACATTATAAAACAAAAAATAGACATTTTAATCAGAAGATACAGAAAAATATCAACAGAAACTTCTTACACAACCAGGTATCACATTGCTCAACCCTTGGAATAAGCATTCCCTATTATAATATCAATGGATCAGAGTACGGGGTTGGCAAACCACAGCCAGGGGCAAATTCAGCTCATTACCTATTTCTGTAAATAAACTTTTATTGGAACACAGGCACAATCACCTGTTTACCTACTATCTATGGCCACTTTCGTGTTACAAAAGCAGAGTTGAGTAATTGCGACAGGCAACACATGGGCCACCAAGCCAAATATTTTTACTATTATCTGACCTTTTAAAAAAACAGTTTGCCCTGCCCCCTGCCCCATCAGGATTAATTTTGAAGTATCTAAGGATGGAGAGTTCTACAGATACAGCAATAAGACGGAGCATCTGAAATGGAGAAAAAGAAAAAGGCAGAAGTGACGAATCGGCTAGGGAGGGCAACCAAGTTGCAACACAGACAAACGAGAAGAATTCTCTACCAGAATAAAACTGACTGCAGCATCAGAGAGTATGAACGCAGAACTTAAATACTGGTGAAAACAAAACACAAATCAAAGGTATAGAGGAACAGTTTATTTTTTAAAACTGGTATTTCTTACAATACCCCCACGAAGGTAGGTAACTTCTATCTCAGCACAACTTTGGTTGGCATACCTTTTATATCTACGTCAGCACTTGCCACAAACTTCAGATTAGGGGCCCACAAAATATTTAGGATATCAATGGTTAAAAAGTTTGGTTTAACATGAAGAACGAATAGCACAAATTCCAATTCAAATCTCTCTCTCACACACACGCACACACATAATTCTAGTCCTCGCATCCTCTAGCAAATATCATAATATTCCCTTAGCTGTGACAGGGGGTTCTCTTAAATATGCTACTAAAGATAATTGTTGGAATATGGAGAGTGAAGGCATTCATGTCCCCCATAATATCCTTCCCTTATGAAGCTTTCTTAAAGTCAATGCCAAAGATCCTAGCATTTATTTATTCTGCAATAGTAGTTTTGACTTTCCCAACTAGAGAGGACAGAAATGACAAAATAAAGATACCTGCTGTGTTTTAGTATGCCACATGTGCCTTAGAATGGGCCTGTGGTAATACACCCAATAAATAATTATTGATTGATTCCTGAGAGGTTATCTGCAAACTGTGTTGTTCCATCTCATCGCTTTTATTATAAAACTGAATACTCTTTTTAAAAAAATGTTTCAGGATGAAGTGGAAAGAGCACTGGACTAAGTGTTTTAGAAATTTAGTTCTAGTCACAGTTGGTGTGACAAACTAGCTTTGTCACACACTGACTTGAGCAAGTCACTTTATCGCTTTTGTTTCTCTCTCAGCATAATGATGGGTTAGAGCAGCTGACAACTAATACCTTAATATTTAGCTCTAAAAACCCTGTGAAAAGATCACATTTAAAGATACAGCAAATCATTTTAAACCATGTTATTCAGGTCAGGTGTTATAAAATGGCACCTGGAGAGCTGAATCCAGACGCAGATTTGGCCGGGATCAAGGGGCGTGGGGAGAGGTTTCAATGTTCAAGGTATTGAATCAGAGTGTATCTGGATGGGTGTGCTTTCTCTAGCTTGCCATAGACACTATTCCTCCCATTGATCACACTGGCTATTTTATAGTTACCTGCTGATCTCAGAAGGGCATTTAAGTTTGTACCCCATGACTTAAAGCAATTATAATTCTGTTGTTATTTCAATACCTAGGATGATGAAAAACAGAAGTACTATTGTTACCGAACAGAACTTTAGAACACATAATGAGAAGGTACTAAGCTTCTCCCAATATCCTTGAGTTCTTCTTTGTTCAGAAGGCAATGTAGAGTGTAGTGACAAAAAACTCTGAATTTTAGATACAAAAAAATCTTGGTTTCGGCTCTTCTGTTTACCACTAATAAGACCTTTGACCTTGGGTGGCAATTCGTTGGGGCTCTCTGGACCTCTGCTTTCTTACTGGTAAAATGGAGGTGGGGTGGTTAGACTAAATTGTGTCTGATGTACATTTTATCTCTGCAATTCTGCAATTCTATGAACAGTCAATTTCATTGTTTTGACCTTATTTCCTAGAACTTTGAGGAAGCTACAGGCCTTTAGAAATAAACAGATTTATCTAAGCTAAAAGGAGGAAAAGACGCAGGAACACTCTAGTTTGATAAAATCAAAATGCAGCAATAGATGAAAAGGAGGAGTCATTTCCTGCAATGCACACAGCAGTAAATAAAATAATGGAGAAGCCCTCACTAAAACACACAGCCAACAAAGCCTAAAAATTCTTTAGCACTAACACAAAAACAGGCCAATGGTAATAACATTAGACTATGAATTAAAAATACTGCATTGTAGTCCCTGCTGTGCTACTTATTTGTGACTTTAGCTTCTTATTTAAACACATTGAGCCTCAAATTCCTTATTTGCCAAAAGGAGGGAACGATAGTGTTTTGAAACTACAAATATATGTGCATAGAATTTATACAAGTTACAATAGACACATATTGTTGGTAAGATAATCGTCTAGAGTTCCTAAGGGCTAGAAGAGGCAATCTGCCATGGGTCCTAAACACACTGAAAATCATACTGGGTGACAAGAATGCCAGGTCCTGGCTGTTCTTTGCTCTTTACTCAGACTGTTTCTCAGGGTTGTGTTTGCAGCCAGCCAACCTTGAGGAGTGAGGTAATGCCTCTCCCAAGACAGACAGCATGCTTCCTCTAAAAGCCATAGATTACCTCAAGCTCACATCTCTCAGCTGTAACCCAAACCCACCATGGGAATGGCAGCCCTCCATGTGGCTCCCATGGGACTTGAGGGGAAGGGGAAGGGACGTGGACATGAAGCTCAGCTTGCATGCTCTAATTTGAGTAATGAAGTCCTTATCTCTCTCTGACACGTCCTGATTCTGTCTTCTGCCTATACCCATGAAACCGTATCAGGCTTGTAGTTGTAGCTTGTAATTAGGGAGAAATCCCAGACCTTTCAGAGACCTTATGAAAATGCTTGAAAATCCATGATTGCTGTATGAACACAAATTAGAATATTTCATATACATTTCATTTCCTTTTCTTAATAGAAATCTAAGGTAAGTTTATTGTCTACTCTTATGAATAAAGAGTTCTATATTTTAATCTACAACCAGGAAGAGAATTTGTGTGGCGTTTGTGATCTTCCTTATTCCTTATCTCACAAATTGTCCTCTGTTAGGTAATTTACTACACTACTATCAACATCCCATCCCGCCAACCACTCAACATTATTGATGACAAATGCCAGCACCTCACCTCTTTCTTCTTTCCTTGGTCAGAATTTTCCTGCCCTCAAAAGCTAAGATCTTTTAGCCTAACTACCAAGGTCCTGATCCGAGCTAATCCCAGATCTGCCACGCTAATTACAAAGCAAGTTATTGTAATGGTATCCAGCACCAAGACCCAAAATATATCCTTTTTGTGGAAACTTTACAAATGATATTTCTGTGCCTTAATTGCGCTTGAAATTGTTACAGAAAAAAATAGGTATAGCTGAAAAGACCGTAAAATTGCTTAGGATTGTAGACAGGAACTTGGAGATTTAAGTGCCACCTCTACTATATTTTGTCAGAATGTAAATATAATTGCAGGTGCTCAGAAAAAAAAAAAAAAAGACAAGTATACCAATAAAAATCTTACATGCTGAACGCCAGGAAAGCAATAACACTTCTATTATAAGCCATTTTATGTGATAATTGCCTTTTGAGAAATAGGGATAGGGATATTATCACTAACAAAAAGGCTTTAAGGAAATGCAAATTCCTGATTAGGATCATTTTCAAGTGAGGTAAACAGCCATTTGTAAACGATTATTTCTTTCTCTGTTTTCTCACCAGCTCTTAGCTTTCCTCACATTTTATACCATCACTTGTTTTAGGTAAAATATTTCAAACACCTTGACATACTTTCTCACCTTGCATTAGGAGTCCTATTTTTCCTGTGCCTAAAACTAAGTCTATGTGAACGGACAGAGGATGTTCGCCAAACCACGATATGCTGTTTGTCCTCAAATGGATTTGGCAGCCTTCTTGTTGTTTATCTACACAGACTTGCCAATGGCATTAAACCACCAGACAGAACAGGAATCTGACTCATCTGCGGCGAATCACAAGGCTCGAGGCTGTAAAGCTGACCAGTTTTGTGACTGGTTGCAGACACAGAAACCAAGGTGAAACAGAGGATGAAACCTGGCCCCACTCCTAATTAAGACACTTCTGCTAAAACCCTATTTCCCAGTACACTTGATGCCAACAACATTTGTCACAGTTGCTCCCTGGCAGTTTATTAAGTAGTTAACATTTTATTAAGTCTTGAAAACCACATGATACACGAAATTCTAAAACTTAGACGATACACTTGGGCACCAACATAGCTTGGCACCAACATAGCTCGAACACATTTACGTAAAACTAGAACATTAGTTTTCAAATAAACGCCAGGTAAATGGATCATACTAAGCTTTAGATGCCCTACCCAGTGTAATGTTTGAATGTGATCTGTTGACTGAGGAGGAGAGGGAACACAGACAACCCACTCAGATTTCCAGGAAAATTTTCTTTTTGCAAAAACGCTTTGTAACTGCTTTGTAATAAGACAGCCATCGGCTCTTTTGTATCAGCATGTACGTTCTTTTCTTATGTTAGTCTTTCAATGAGCCTTTAATAATGTACCTGGTATTTTATAGTTTATATTTTCGCATAGAAATCTTATTTGGTCCTCACAGCAATCTAGTCAGCAGGTATTTTTATCATTGTCATCTAACAAAATAGGAAACTGAGCATGCAATCAATGTGTTAAATAATTTCACCGAGATCATGTAGGAAGAGAACGAGACCTTGAGTTTTTTGTTTTCTTTCTGAAACTCAGATTCTTCCCCAAGAAGATGCAGATTAGACTCCCATTATCATCCACGGACAGACCATCATTCTGGACTACGTTCAGAGTATGGAAGCACCATGGCGAAGTCTTCTTGTCCCACCCTCTCAGATCACTGAAGCTGTTCCTTTAAGCAGTGCAAATATTTCCTCATGGACAGGATGTTCATATCAGAGCTACAAACACAGTAACAAATCTAGGAAGATGTGAAATTCACTCTAGGTGTTAAGAGAATAAAATTTGGAGGCCAACCACCAAAAGAGTACAGCCTCTAGTTACAGTGACAATCAAGATTCGAAAAACATTCCTTTGTCAAGGAGGAAGAGAGACCCAAATCTGTAGATCTGGACAATTAAAATGTCTGTAGGAAGCAAATGATTAGAAAAAGTGTACACTCATTTGATGTTACTGCTTATGCCATAAAACTTAAAACTTTTTTCCAAATGTAATTATGCCTATAAGTAAATGAAATCAGCTGCAAAAGGCAGATTTGAGCAAACTGGGGTTTCAGCTATTGTGATTTTTTTTCTTTAAACAAGGCAAAGGCACTATGTACAAATTAAAATCAGCCTTCATTTAAAAGCCAGGCAAAGAAATGCCTTGGGCAGTATAAACCCCATGTCTGGTGGTTCTAGCATTGGGTCCTAGAATTATAAGCATTATAGTGTCATTGCTAAGTTCTAACTACTCACATAACAATTTTACCTAAGAAACTGTCTAGGAACATCAAAAACACCTTCATAGCCATTTGGGGCAGTTCATTATTGTTGACCCAGCCAAGTAATCACGCCTTCAACTCTTTTACAGACACAGTCAATCCTTCCCCATATTCTGGCTGCTCCTCTCACTCAAGGAATCCATCTGTGCTTTCATTGATGAATGCGGTATTGTTAGAGAGGATTTTCTAGGTAGATGTAGAAACAGTCACCATTTTCACAATAAAAAGAGGAAAAAAAAAAAAAAAAGCAACTGCCAAAGCTCATCCCAAAGCTAATATTCTCACCTTTAAAATATCTGTGTAACATGAGCTGTCTTTTCATTTTTACTAGCAAAAATGGATTCATTTCCTGGAATTTCTTGGGTCCTCTAATACACGGCACAATATATCCCTCAGATGTCATTTCTTTTTCTGGTGAAATTTCTAAAATGCATCAGGTCTCTGTGGCTTTGGTCAGACAGGAAGGTGAACCCCGCAGCCGTACTGGAATATTTTGCTCCTGATCCATACAATCAGTGCTGAATTACCTAGTGGTTTCCACTGGCATTCTTTGTCTTCATCCACAGGATGCCTCTGTAAGGACCTATTGAAAATGATGCTGCCCCTTGGGAACATCTTTGGAATAACCAGGAAAGCCTACAATTGCTACAGGACATAAATGACAATGGCATAATTTTCATTATTATCTAAGATGAATTTGGGCACTTTAAATGTCACCCATCTTCTGAAAGATCATAACTCTGCATGAAAATACAATAGCTTTCCAAAGCAACAAAGAACACATCAGTTTAATGAGGCAAATTGAGATACAGAGAAGAAAAGTGACTCACTCAAGGTATACAAGAAATTAGGATATTTAGCACCACTTCCATGCTCCCAGAGCACTTGGGAGACCCTCATTCCTCCAAGCACCCTAAATTGCTCCTAATGCCACTGAGAAAGAGGATGCATGAGTGGAAAGAATGCAAGCTTTAGAGTCAGAAAGACCTCAGTCCTGGTTCTGCCATTTGCTATCCATGACAATAGCATGGGCACTGTCTCTCTCTGTGCCTGTTTTCTTAACTATACAATGCAACTAATGACATGCCTATCTTGCAAGACATTGGATAATGCATGGCTTAATACAGTGTCTAATAAGTAGTAGATGCTCAATATATGTCGTTTCTTAGCTCCTCTGTTCTGTCCCCCATTATTTGGCTTCCAAAAGAAGAATAGTGGAAACATTTTCAATTTCTTAACACCAAAAGCTTCTAGAGATAGAGGTTTCCAAACTTTCATCAAGAAATAAAAAAGCAAAGGTCATTTATTTACCACGCTACAACCTCATATCTCAGTCTGTTTATAAATGCCACTTAAAGGCCACACTTAGTGGTTTAGTGTAGCTGGAAACCAAGAATTTAAGTAGAAAGTGCCATCAATTTAATCACACTGAAGTACTTAAAAGCACCTATTAAATATGCAATGATAACACATTATATGTCTTCATGAATGTCTCTACAGTGACTGCATGGAACACTTCTTAGATCCATCCTAAGTATAGTCAGAGTACTCACTGGACTTCTGGAATAGTTTTTTAAAAAATAAAGTGTCTCTAAAATAATGTTTTGATTCATTAAGTGCAATGGGATCAAAACCAGATGGACTTGGCAGCAGACTTGTTCCCCTGGTTCTCAGGCTGTTTCAGAGCAGTGCCAGCTCAGAGAGGAGATGATCAATGTCACACATTCCACACTTCAGGCACTAATAGATCCTTGGCTCCAGGTTTCCCAGTGTTCAGACGGAATGCCAGAACACACGTGCTGTGACAGAATCATTTTGGAAGCATCCATGCAGACCAGAGAAATGAATAACTGCTTTGGGCACTGAATAGCTCGGGCACCAGCTGTTTCACACTGGACAGTGATTAGGATCGATCTCTTTATTCTGTACAGTAACTGTCACACTTCACAAACACACACACATACACATTAGGTCTTCCTAAGGTGTAACACAGGGATCAGCACCTTGTAACAGAAGTATCAACTCAATGGTAAGTGGAATTGTTTGAAAAACCACCAGGCTTGCCTAGAGCTGGTTGGTGAGTTACACATGCACTCATACTTACACCTTTCATCCCATTATCCAACAAATGTGTATGGACTACTCCTCAGGTTCTAAATGAGCCCATCTTTCTGCTTTTCAGGCACTGAGAATATAAAAGCAAACAAGAGAAATAAAATCCCTGCCCTTCCCACTAGTGGGCTTACTTTTTAAAGTGAATTACAGATCAGTTCATAGGCAAACCACTCCGATGGGAGATGTTCTTGGAGCTATCAATTGGAGGAATACCTAACACTCCTCTAAAATGATAATAAGAACACTGTCCACTCATCTTGGAAGACTTTTGATGACTTACAGAGCCTAATTAATCAGGATCTCTGCAGTAGAAAGCTATTAAGAAAGATTTTTTATTTTAAAGTTGGTTGGTCTCGGGGAGCCTGGGTGGCTCAGTCGGTTAAGCATCCAGCTCTTGGTTTTGGCTCAGGTCATTATCCCACAGTTCATGAGTTGGAGCCCCATGTCAGGCTCTGTGCTGACAGTGCAGACCTGCTTGGGATTCTCTCTTGCCCCCCCTCTCTCTCTCTGCCCCTCTTGCTCTCTCTCTCTCTCTCAAAATAAATAAACTTTTAAAATAATAAATAAATAAATAAAATTGGTTGGTCTGAAAAGTAACTTACCCTGGTATATTCTGATACAAATTAACTAAATCAGGGTTGTAAGTGGCCTCACCAGAAGAAATCGAAAGAAGTTTATAAAGATATTCACTGGCTAACGTTTGCGCATAGTCATAGTAACTAGCAAAATAACCAATATTAATAGATTATAGGATTATCTTCTATTGCACTTCTGCTAAAACCGAAGATAAAATTACAATAGCAAACAAAATATGTTCCTTTAACTGCAAGAATATTTTTGCTTAATACAACAAGTTCTGCTTTTCTCTATCTGATCCCCTCCCCCCATAGAAAGATGACTTCTTTGGGGTTGTCTGCCCCATGCAGTCCCCTTCTCCCAAACCACTTTCTCATCTATTGTCTCCACTAAGAGGTTGGGCCTAAGTGGCCATAATGGTACCTTACCACCATCGCTTCTGCCCTGACTGTGGCTTTGGGATCACCTAACCGAACCTAGGTCTATCATATTGCTCTCCCAGAAATAGAAGCTTTAAGAAAATGAGTTAGATGTGTAGTGTAAACCCAAAACTTCATGTGGACTTAGGCCATGAGGCAACCATGTTGGTCTGTGTGTCTGATGAAAAGGAGAAGAGACTTAACTGTGAGGAAAAACAGAGGAAACAGTCCCACTGGGAGAAGCAGGAGGAGAGACCAACTGGTCCTCAACAGCCTGAGAGGGCACCTCAGTTTCTGCTAGGCTCTCAGTTCTTACGAGGCTCAGCTGTATATTATGTTCCCATTCCTTGCATTTAGCGAGGACTGAAACTTGAAATACATTCCCTTTACTTGAGCTAGCCTGAGGTGGGGTCTTTGTCCTGGGTACCCCACAAACATATAAGGACAGGTGCAATTGACTCAGAATGACCTTTTATCACCCTCCTCCCATGCTGATAGTCAACTTTTTCTCTGAATTCATTCATAAACATTTATTGAGTATCTGTCAGGCTGAGGTATGGGTTATAAAACACTGAAAGAAACTACTGTCGACCCTCAAGGAACCACTGTGTCCCTGTTCACACCCTGGTGTGAACCAATCAGCCGGCACTTGAGCTCCATTTGAAGCATCTGACTCTCTACTCACTGATTTCTACTTATTTAGGTTATTCCTCATTGCCAACAATTTTTGACCCCTACCAGGACCTATTATTCACTGATACTACCACCTTCCCACACTCCCTTGCCACCTTTATACCTTAGCCAGTTGCAATTCCAAGTCCGTCCCCATGCTCATTCTCTCACAGACCCTCAGCTCTTTTGACCCTCCTGCATTTTGTCATCTTCATTTGTGAAAACACAAAACCCTACTTGAATCTACATCTCCACCTCTTGTGTGGTATTTGCACCCTGCATGATTTATGTGAGAGGAGGAAACAAAAACATGATTGGCCTCATTTCACATTCATGAACGAGAACCCAAGTGGGCCTAATGTATCCAGTAGTCACAACACAATTCCTTAGTCCATTCATTCTCCCCTCTGTTTCACATTTTTCTACTCTTTCTTCAAACCTTCAACACTTCCCCGACCATACTTTCAGCTGATATCCTTGCTTTCAATTTCAATGAGAAAACAAAAGCAATCAAAAGACACCACTGGGGGCACCTGGGTGGCTCAGTCAGTTGGGCGCTTCGACTCAAGTCATGATCTCACAGTTAGTGGGTTTGAGCCCCACCTCAGGCTCTGTGCTGACAGCTCAGATCCTAGAGCCTGCTTTGGATTCTGTGTCTCCCTCTCTCTGACCATCCCCTGCTCTGTCTCTGTCTCTGTCTCTCTTGGAAATAAACATTAAAAAAAAAAAAAAAAAAAAAAAAGACACCACCAAAGCTATCCTCCTGACCACATCTGCACGCATTCACTCTCTGCCTTTCCTTATTGCCAGTGAAAATACCCACGTTCCAATATAAGGCCAACCCCTCTATGTGTCCAACAGTTCTCCTCTACTCTCACCTTCTCAAGGACACTGCCCCAATAATTCCCTTCTCCTTGCTTTATTATAATTTTTTCCTCTTCTCTTGAATGTTCTGATCAGAAATGTTGTAATTTCTTTCATCTTAAAACAAACAAGTAAACAAAAATACTACTCTCTTGATTTCACCTCCCCCAATAGGCACCCAGTTTCTGTGTTCTCCTTTATAATAGAATTCCTTGAAATAACTCTTATACTTGTCTCATTTCTCTCTTCCCATTCTCTTTTGAATTGAACACGCTACTGAAACAGTGGGTGTTAAGGTCAGCATTGACCTCCACATTGTTAATCCAATGTCAATTTTCGGTCCTCACCTTACTTGATCTATAAACAGAATTTGACAGTTAATCAATCACTCCCTTCTTGAAACACCCTCTTCACTCAGTTTTCAGCATATCCCAGTGTCCTTTTTGAGGTTTGTTTGCTTGTTTTTTTCCTTCCTCATTTGCTGTTGCTTTTTCAGTCATCTTTGCTAGGTTCTCATAGACTTCTTAACTCACTCCTATGATATATAGCCTTAGGGCATTAAATACTGTCTATAAGCTGAGGTATCCCAAAGTGATATCTGAGCCTATTCCTCTGCCATGAACTCCAAATCCAGATACCAACTTTCTATTCAATGTCTTCACCTAGATGTGTAACTGATATCTCAGATTTTATATGACTAAATTTAAATGACTGAATTTCTGGTCGTAAGACTCAAATCTGTTCTTCCCATAGACTTCTCCATCTTGCTAAATGGTGACTCTACCCTCACTAACTTGGGACAAAAGCATTTATGTTTCAGGTTTGTTTTGAAGTAGAACCTTCAATAGGAATTGATGATGAACTGCTCATCTCTGACTCTTTTCTCTCCAAAAACATCCAGCAATCAACTCATCAGCAAATCTTGTTGAAGATTCCCAAAGCCTAAATACTTGCTATCACCCTAATCCAAATTACCATCTTACTATTTCTGTTTTATGACAGTAGCTTCTGATTCTCCTGCTTAACTTTGGGCCTCCACTGGTAGTGAATCCAGGTATTTTAGGGACTGAAAATTATAAAACTTGTGGGGACATACTAAAGAAAGTGTCTGTAAAAGCATAAATACAAAATGAGGTGTGAACGTGAATATTTAGAATTAGAGAAGGTTATCACCATAAATAACAAATTCTTAAAGCTGACAAGTAATCACAACATCATAAAATCCAGATAAATAACAGTATTTTTGTTAATTACCTACCAGAGATACCACTGTAATACATTTTGCCTCCTTTTTTGGCTCTGTATTCCTTGATTACTGCTTCATATAACAAAAATTTCTTATTTTCCATAAAAAGAATAGAGAGATAATTCAGTCTTTCTTCTATCATGATTGATCCAACTTTTAAAAAATATTCATAGTTAGGATACATAAATATATAATTTTACTTCCATTATTCTGTGGGCTCTGGGGAAACATTGAAGGATTTTTGAAAAAAAGAGAGTGTAGGATTTGCATTTTACAAAAATCACTCTGGTATAAGTTTTTTTTAAAGACTGAATCAGATTTTGACCAGAGGCAGGGAGACAAGTTAGGGGAGCGTGTTAATAATGTTAATAATGTAGGCTCGAAATGACCAAAGACTGTCTCTGACTGAAAATGGGATTATCATCTTAACAGCATTCTTTAGTTTACGTGGAGGTCAGTGGGGAAAAAAAAATTCACGTTAAAATTTGTAAAAAGAGAAGACAATTAAGTTAGCCTCTGCTTATTTCTTTTACACATATATCAATCTCAGAAAGGTATTGTCTCTGAAAGACAACCAAGATCTTATTAAGATGTTCAACCTCAAATGTTGAAAGTTAACCCTACTTGATGTACTAATTATCCAGCAATCAGATCTGTGCCTGAAATAGGTTAAAGTAATAAACATGTTAGTGGTTGGGGTTGACTAACTTCCACACAGTAGGACAAAAATAATTATGGGTCTCTTGGCTAAATATAAGTCACTAAGAGGAAGGAAATGTTCCATGGCTTACATTTTTTTTTAAATCCCAAAGTACCCAACATAGCAAGGAGGAAATTACATGCCACTCAGTAAAAGATTTAATTACCTTAACACCCAGTTTATGGCTGTTTCTTTTCCAAACCCTCCAAAACGTATGTAAACCTCAGACAATAGGCAAATCCTGCAAGTGGTAACATGGTGGCCTCTGACGATAGGAATCTGTATTACTGGGGAGCACACATATATTTATGTTTTCCCTTACTTCAGAGACACAAAGGAGATGAGGGTATGGCTAGACAGAAAGGCTCATGGCTTTGGTTTGTGAGAGGCCAAGGCCTGCCTTCACCCTGTGCCCTTCCTCATTCTGACTAGAAGAGCCAAGCTGGGCTTGGTCCCTTCAGAGTGTCTCCAGCCTACAAGAATGGAGCAAGCAAATACACTCTCCTCTGCAATAGGAGGTTTCATTAGAGGGCAGGTGTTGCTCTGTGTATGTGTAGGGGTGGGGGGGGGTGGTTAAGCCACAGGGCTACTTATCCAGTGCCATATTCTCCCATCAGCTTTCTCTGTAACAAAACGAACATTTTAATCTCCATTTGTCCAACTCCTGTGTCTTCTGCATTCAATTGGTTCTTAATTCAGAAGGGAAAAGGCAGTTACTTATAACGCTGGACTCCCACCTTGAAAAATCTCCACCCCCCCCCAAAAAAAACAAAACCCCACCCTGCAATATGTATATTTTTTGAGAGAAAGAGAGAAAGGGAAAGTAATTTATGCTAAACTGAAAGCTTCAGGAGGGCAGGGGCCATGGTATGTAGTATCTGATTCAAGGAGGAGCTTAATACAATTGCTGAATAAACATATGAATGAGGAAATGAAAGTTGAAACAATTGACCTACTGATCACACTTTTGCACTCATTATAACAAAGAGGTTATTTTTCAATGATGTCTTGAAACCTACTTTTGGAAGGACATTATACTAGTTCTATATGACTGTTATAACATATGGTGGCTTAAAACAACAGAAATGTGTCCTCTCACAGTGTGGGAAGCCAGAAGTCCAAGGTCAAGATGTCAGTAGGACTCACTCCTTCAGTCTCTACAGGCAAATCCATTCCATCCCAGCTTCTGGTAGCTGCCAGCCGTCCTGGGCCTGTGGATATATCATTCTGATCCCGCTTCTATGGTTACTCTGTGTCTCCTTTTCTATGTGTCTATAATCCCCCTCTGGTTTTCTCCTATAAAAACACTTGTGTGGCATTTAAGGCCCACTGGAATAATCTAGGATAATCTCTTTAGCCCAATATCCTTAACCTAATCACATCTCGAAAGATCCTTTTTTCTGAATAAGGGAACATTTATAGGTTTCAGGATTTGGAATGTGGTATCTTTGAGTGGCTATGACTCTGCCTGTTACACACACCTTAAGTGGAGTTTTTCCTACATTGACTGGATAAGGACGGTGTTTCTATCAGACTACCAAGAAAAAAAACCAACAGAAAACCAAATACCTTAAAAGGTATCAAAGAAACTGATGAGTGTGAAAGCTGAGATGTGAATCTAGGGAGTTGAACTCCCATGTTCCAAGCCACTGAACTATCTGCCTTCTCCAAAGGGCAGAGTTCACTGATTCCCATAAACTGGGAAATCCAGGTAAAGTCTGTCTTCATCAAAGCTTGCATCAGAGGCTTAAACAATGTCATCAGGGCTTATTTATCTGCATCATTCAGCTTACTCTTCCACGTTGACTCTACTCTAGGATTCCTGTGCTATATTCTCTGGTACCTCCAGGCTCACATCATTCTTCCTCCTTTAAGCCCAACCATTCCACCCATCACTGTGGTCAGGAGAATAAGCTCATCTCTTTGTGCCTGAATCACATGCCAAGCCTGGGGCTAGAGGGTGGGTGACAGCCCTTTCTGTACTGCACAGACTCAAAGTGGGAGGAAATGTTTCTCCAAAGTCAAACCTGAGAGCTGTTACCAGAGGTAAGGTTAAAGGATGCTGAGAAGTCAAAAGCAACAAAGGTCCACTGAAGATTTTCACTGCAAATAGGACACTACTCCTAGGAAGCAAGGACTCTCATTTTAGTTCCTCGGGGAAGCTGGTATTACTTACTCCTACAGAGAACTTATGTACAAATGACTTAGGAAGAACACTAGCCCACTGTAAAATATTTCACTAGCTTCAGCTCTCCTCTGCTTGTATTCCTTGTCAAATGCAAAACATAGAACAAATGTACTTAATCATAAAACCTCTGCAAGTCACTACTCTACCCAAAGATTTCTGTAATTCCCTAAATTATCCTCTGGGCTAATAAAATAGTTGAAGGCAAATGGTAAAAAAAATTAAAAAAAAAATGCCTTTCAACTGTTTCTAAATCCTTTGTATTGTTTAATAATTTTTATATTTAAGATACTATTGCTTTATTAAAAGTTAATGAACTTTATGACTAGTTAAATGTAATAAACCATGTTCCTATAGAGCAATGAGTCTCCTATCTTAGAGTCTCCACGTTGCATCTTTCTATTTCAGAACTTACCAGGTCAGCATAAAAAAAAAAGAAAGAAAGAAAAGTAAAAGGAAGAAAGAACTGTGTTCAAGACATGTGTCACTCAAATATATAATTTGCTAATCTTAATCCTTAAGTCCTTTCCTCAAGAGCATAGGCAAGCAAAAGAAAATTACTGACAAGAAATGGGAAGAAACATAGCAATCTAAACCAGAAAGAAACTAAGAGAAGCAGAGAAGCGGTTGCAAAGTTCTGTGTGATTATCCCAAATTTATTCCCTCATCTAGAAATTCCTCAAGTAGAGTCTGTTTTCATATGTGGAGGAAGATGCTTCAAGTTCCAAAGCTCCAAAAATCAAATTATTCGGTAATATAAAATTCAATATAATCTTCCACCTCATTTAAAAGAGCCTCTAGATTCCATGTTTCTTATATATTGTTATGGAACTTGGCCTCAAATTCTTCTAAATAATTTTGTAGGAATGAGTAAAAAACAATTTTAATATATTTGTTGAAATCATATATATATTTAAAATCATTAAAACATAAAACAGAAGATTTTATATACATTGCTGATCAAAAAAATTGTTTGGTAAGTTTTCACAACTGAGAAGAAAATAAATAAACATAGCACAAAGTCATTTTTCCTGATAGGTTTCTCTAGTGCTTTCCAGCCACGTAGTTATTTTAAAGCATTATTAAAATTCATTCTGCCTTCATTTTATATTTAAAGGAAGATTTGTTTGGAGACCAAAGAATACATACACACATAACAACACATACACACACGAACATATACACATTTACTCCTTTCCAAACTGGTTAAGGAACAATCCAATATGGACCTTAAATATATTTGCTTGACATGAATATCAGGAAAGCTCATTGAGTTTAATTAATCTGTTTTCAAATTTAAATGACTCAAAGTTAAACCTAAGTATTTTTTTGTTCCTAAAGGAATACATAAATGAGTGAAAACTATATATTATATAGTAACTATAGTCTAATATTTTATATTACAAAACCAGATTTTCACATGTGACTTCTAATTATCAAGATTCATAAGTTGTTGGCAGCTTGACAGTACAAAATGGTTAAGCAGTACTGTAGAATATCTATATAGTCAAAGAAGAAATCATTTTATATTTTTTCTGATTTTGCTCTATGAAGAAAAATATGGGCATTTATTACATGTAAACACAGAGAACATATTTACTAAAGATACTTGATATTATAATTGTTACAGTGTATTTTTTTTATTTTTTTAAATATTTATTTATTTTTGAGAGACAGAGCATGAACTGTGAAGGGGCAGAGAGGGAGACAAAGAATCTGAAGCAGGCTCCAGGCTCCGAGCTGTCAGCACAGAGCCTGATGCAGGGCTCTAACTCACGAACCGTGAGATCATGACCTGAGCCAAAATCAGACACTTAACTGACTGAGCCACACAGGCGCCCCTATTACAGTGTATTTTTTATTTTATTATTTAAATTTTTTTTTAATGTTTATTAATTTTTGAGAGAGAGAGAGAGAGGTTAAGTGGGGGAGCACAGAGAGAGGGAGACACAGAATCCAAAGCAGGCTCCTGGCTCTGAGCTGTCAGCACACAGCTCGACGCGGGGCTCGAACTCACAAACCGGGAGATCATGACCCGAGCTGAAGTCGACTGAGCCACCCAGGGATCCCTATTTTATTTTTTTTTTTAATTTTTTTAAATCTTTATTTATTTTTGAGAGAGAGAGAAAGAGACAGAGAGAGAGCGAGCATGAGAAGGGGAGACACAGAGAGACTGGGAGACACAGAATCCGAAGCAGGCTCCAGGCTCTGAGCTGTCAACACACAGCTGGACGCAGAGCTCGAACTCAAAGACCGCAAGATCATGACCTGAGCCGAAGTCGGACACTTAACCGACTGAGCCGCCCAGGTGCCCCCAGTGTATTTTTAAAGTTGATATCCTTGGATCAAATTCAAGGAATGTTTGGCCTCTTCTCATACAGATGTTTAGCTTATGGAAGATAATGCAGCTGATCTGTCAGTGCAGCATGAGCAAGGTACATGTATCACACACACAGGACTCACTTTTCTTTCTAATCTCACAAACTTTAATCAAGTTCTGGAATTAATACTGCTGATATCTTAGATCATGCTTCCATTCACACTGAAGTGAATATTAGGAATATGTTTAAAAAATAGATGCAAGTTACAGACTTAATATACACTTTTTGAGATAAGAACTTTAAGAAGTGAATTCCAATTTTAATTCAAATATAAACTCTAAGATCAGCACTTCACAGCTGTCTGGTGGGACACATGCTAAAGCTCCCAGTAAAATGTCTCTGGCTTCAACAGAGCCTATAATAGGATTTTCAGAAGGACCACTGTCATCCTTGTGCTCTTGATAAAACTTTCACTCCTTTCCCATATCCCTCACCCCCAACATCCTTGGCCTCATGATCACAAACCGCTAAAGAAAACAATCCCCAAAAGGAGACTACCATTTGAACATTTTACCTGTCTTCTATAAAAGACCCTCTGAACTTGTCTTCTCATTCTTTGCTTTTGACCTTAATCTCCACAGACCCCCACTGTTTTATCCTTCCTTGAATTGCCTCCCCAAACTCTTCACTGTACCCTAAGAAACCCCAGATGTTTCATCAGCTGAACTGATATTCTAGCTATGTTCTATGTTTGCACTGTCTTCTTGTTCTAACCCTTATTTTCCTAAGGGCACAACTTCTTCAACAGTTCTCTCACGGGGTAACCATTATTCTCTTTCACCCTTCCCATAATCTAGGGCTAGAGATAAAGTCAGATTCTTCCTTAATCCTTATTGGCACTTCCCAACTATTTCTCTTAAAAAAAAAGGGGGGGGGGGCGCCTGGGTGGCTCAGTCGGTTAAGCGTCCGACTTCGGCTCACGTCATGATCTCGCAGTCCATGAGTTCAAGCCCCGCGTCGGGCTCTGTGCTGATGGCTCAGAGCCTGGAGCCTGTTTCAGATTCTGTGTCTCCCTCTCTCTCTGCCCCTCCCCTGTTCATGCTCTGTCTCTCTCTGTCTCAAAAATAAATTAACGTAAAAAAAAATTTTAAGAATTTTAAAAAAAAGGGGGGGTATTTTTCACAGAAAATTACCTTTCCTAGTCCATGCACTTCCACACTTTCTCAGATTATGATTAACTCACTCTTCTCCTCACTCCTCAAAATGCAATACTTCCCATCCCTTCCTCAAGTGAAGATCTTACTTCTAACTTCACTGAAATAAACAAACAAACAAACAAACAAACAAACAGTACCAATCCCACCATCTAATCTACCAATGAGACTGTCTCTGTGCCCATGGCCCTGTCTTTCTTCTAGGACAATGGATGAGCTTTCCTTGCTCCTGTCTAAGGCATTCCTCCTCCTTTACTGAAATACGAGTAATATATTTCACACTCTCATGATTTCTTCCCCAGCTCTTCATTCTACTTCCTTTGCTGGGCACTTCTCTTCTTACCCTCTAAATGTCAGAAACCTCCAGGACTTAGTCCTTGGATATTTTTTCTCTACCTACATTTATTTATTTGCTGATATTATCTATGATTGTAAATTAAAATGATATCTATGCTGTTCAATGCAGTAGCCACTCACCAACTATAGCTACTGAGCACCTGAAATGTGGCTACACCAATTTCTAAAATATACACTGGATTTGGGGTATAAATGTAAAATAATGTAAAATACTAACAATTTTTATATTGACTATAATGAGTTAAATAAACCTGTTATTAAAATTAATTTTATCAGTTTCTGTTTTTTTAGTTTATTTAAGAATCTCTATATCCAATGTTTGGCTTAAACTTACAACCCCAAATCAAGAGTTACATGGTTTTTCTTTTTTTTTTTTTTTTTTTTTTTTTTTTTTTTAAACGTTTATTTATTTTTGGGACAGAGAGAGACAGAGCATGAACGGGGGAGGGGCAGAGAGAGAGGGAGACACAGAATCGGAAACAGGCTCCAGGCTCTGAGCCATCAGCCCAGAGCCTGACGCGGGGCTCGAACTCCCGGACCGCGAGATCGTGACCTGGCTGAAGTCGGACGCTTAACCGACTGCGCCACCCAGGCGCCCCAAGAGTTACATGGTTTTTCGACTGAACTATCTAGGTGCCCCTTACCTATTTCTTTTTTATCTTTTCAATGTGGGCACTAGAAAGTTCTCAATCACATTTGTGGTTCATATAATATTTCTATTAGACAATATTGATCTGTACTTTAGTGACTCCAATTTTGAGCCCACACTTATACACTACCTATCTGACATTTTCATTTGTATGTATAATAGACACATTAAACATAATATCCAAACCTCAATTCTACATTTATGCCCATTGAAAACTGTAGGTCACTCTCCTGTCTCAGAAAGTGGCAACTCCTATCTTCCAGTTCATTAAGTTTTAAAGCCTAAGAATTATCCTTTCTTGACTCTTCCTTTCCCTCACATTCCATACTGTCTCTTACCAAATACTGACAACTCACCATCAAAATATTTTTTAAGAGGGTATTTTAAGAAAGTGAGCTCAAGGAACAGGAAAGAACAATGAGGAAATAAAACAAGAAAGAAAGGTAATGTAAGAAACCTTTCTGAGTTGAGCATCACTACAAGAAACTGGTTGCTTAACTGTTTAGGACCTGCTGAGACGTTTATATAGTGTAACTGAGACCGTTCTCCCCAGGGAAAGAAAGGAGGAAACATTTACCCATTGGCTCTTATCCTCCCTTCCTTGTTGCTCATGTGCCAGTGTTGAGCGCATTTTTGTTGGTGTCCCAAGCCGGGAAGGAGTCAGGGAAGCCTGGAGAAGGAAGCAGCCTCTACTGCAGTAGCTGGATAAGAAGTAAATTTAAGAATATTTCAAGTGGTGTGTGAAAGGTGTTTGCCCCAACTATGGAAAGAACAGACTGTGCACATGTCTTCGCAACTCCCCTAATCAGTGATGTAACATTGGTAGCTTGAAATTGGCTACATTAAAGTATTTACACCATGGAAATTGGCAAAGACTATAAATCAGGCTTCCTCCCTCTGCCCCACCATAGCCAGTTAATAAACATTTGCTAGCACAGAACTGACTACAAGGTCCTATTTTTCAGATAGCTGCAGGCTACCCCTCTCCAGCTCCTTCCCAGAACCGTAGCCTCATAAGTTCTTTTTGTACTTCTTTGAAATTATGTTTGTGCTTCCCTCCCTTGGGCCATTGCAAATGGTTTTCTCATGACCTAGAACTCCAAGCAGGAATTACTTCTTATCCTAGTAATTCTTCCTCATCTTTCATAGCTTAGCTCAATTGTCATTTCCTCTGGAAAGCCTTTGCTGACCCCAGTCCAGGCACCATTCATTTGTCATATACTCTCAACTGCATGTAAGTGATTATTTAATTGGTAACTGTTTCCCCAGCTAGTCTCCAAGTTCCATGAGGGAGCAAGTTTCTCTTTTGTATTCCCCATACCAAGTTTTGCATATTTACTGAATATCTCAATCAAAATTTTTCAATTGACAGTTATTAGAAGCACTTTTACAGGGTTCCTGGGTGGCTCAGTCAGTTAAGTATACGACATTGGCTCAGGTCATGATCTCACAGTTCATGGGTTCAAGCCCTGCATCAGACTCTGTGCTAACAGCTCAGAGACTAGAGCCTGCTTCAGATTCTATGTGTGTCTCTCTCTGTCTCTGCCCCTCCCCGGCTCATGTTCTTTCTCTTTCTCTCTTTCTCTCTCTCAAAAATAAATAAACATTAAAAAAATTAAAAAAAAAAACAAAAGTTCTGTGTAACAGAAAAAAAATTTTTTTAATAAATAAATAAATAAATAAATAAATAAACGATAAATACATAAAAGCACTTTTACTATTCTCTCATCAATGAAATTGCAATTGTTTTAAGAGCATTGAAAAAGAGTCCTCATAGTTGAAAATATGGGAGACATGTTGGGAAAAGAACAAAAGATATTTTTTGGATAAGCATCACTTCTAGCTATAATCCACTGAGCCAAATCTCAGTCACATAGCCCCACCTAACTGTAAGCGAAAGTTATGAGAAATGTACGTTAGCCAAGTGCCCAGGAAAAAAGGATACAGTAATAAGTTTGACAAATATCTAGCCAGTCTCTGCCACAGTCAGCCCTTTTGAACATCAAATATCCATCCATTCTTATTCCCTGACAAATACACTCTTCCTCTCCCCAAAGGAGATAACCTAAAGTTCAACCAAAGTACTACATTCAGCTCAGAGTCCAGAATCTCTGGCTATTTGAAGTCTTCTTCATCAGGTCCAGGTGTGGCTCCTTCTGGCCAGTAATAATATATACAAGATATATAAAATTATTTCCACTTTCCCCCAGAAGCACACAACGTCCAGCATTGGGCAGGTATAGGATAACTTCAGTAAAAACTCCATTCGTGAAAGAGAAAAAGAAAAGTCACATAGCAATCACCAGACTAAAGAAGGTACAGAATCCTGCTGGGGAGTCACTGAGAGCCCCCCTAACCTGGAGGTGGAGAAGTTTTTTGAGTACACAATGATTCTGTCCTGGAAGTACACTCCCTTATTCTTTTTTTTTTTTTTTTTTTTTTTTTTTTTTGGTTCATTGTGGTCTCTGGATCTACTCTGGGAAGATTTTTCTTTGCTTGTTAGCTACACCTTGCTATTGTCCTCCATGGGGACTATACAGCTTTTGTGGGTCACTTCCAAATAAAGCCAGATTATTTTACTTTTGAACATTTTATTAAATCAAAGTTCACGGTTTCTTTGGCAATAACATTCTCTAAAATATTTGTTAGATTTTTTAATTCATTTTTTTTCTAATTAATTCTTCATGCCAAAAACCACATTCAAAGTTCTTTTTTTTTTAAGTGTAGCTTTAAAATCTCTTTTGTATCTTCATTTATTTATCCCTTGCTTTAGTCTTTCAACTTAGTATTAAGTGCCTGGAGGGGATCTGAGAATATGGGCTGGGTTAAGAAGGACACACCCTTAATCTGATTTTTGCTGCAATGATAGGTCTTAGACATTTGCTCAAAACCAAGGATTCTGATACCTAGTACCACTCTATGCCCTTTCATTTCTGCTTGCAAACCAGCCAATACTTTTGATAGTTCATCTCTTTCATAGAATAACTTCCCACAGGCAGCCAAAACCACCAACATATTCAATAATGCTATTTCACAACTTCATCACCTAGAACAAAGCTCAGTAGGTACATGGTTTAGATTCCAACTTATTGCTGGTGGCAGTTTTACTATTACATAAGATGTATCTCCAACACTTTAATTTCCTGCATCCGTTCCCATGCTGCCACTTAGTACAAACTATGCCAGTGAATCCCACAGCTCTTCCCCTGTGTCTTATGTTCCACCTACTGCTGACCAAGTCTAGAAACTCTACTTCTTAAATGTCTCTAAAATCTCTTCCCTCAGTTCTGTTCTCAGTGCCACTACCTTAATTCAAGTCATCCTTTCTCATATGAATTAGTCCCCTCATCAATGGACCCTGTGCCTCCAAAATTCAACACACCTCATCTCTGCAACCAGGAATGCTCTAAAAATGAAAATGTGATCACTGCCAACTTTTCACTAGAACATCTGGAAAGCAGGGAACCTGGGTGGCTCAGTCCGTTAAGTATCTGATTCCTGGTTTCGGCTTATGTCATCGTAACATGTATCTGACTCCTGGTTTCGGCTTATCTCATGATTTCATGGGTTCTAAGCTGGCAGCATTGAGTCTGCTTGAGATTCTCTCCCTCTCTCTCCATCTCCCCCACTCACGCTGTCTCTGTATCTCTTAAAATAAATAAATAAACCTAAAAATAAAAAAAAAAACATCTAAATGGTTCCCATTTCTTTTAGGCTAAAATTCAAAGTTCTCCAAAATCTAGTCTCATCTCTGATTACTCCTCAATCTTCATTTCAGTCATATAAAATCATTTCAGCTCCTGCAAAGACACTACAATCACTTTCTCAGATATCCATTATCATGTAGAGGTTAGACCATCTGAGTGTAGTTAGAGTTCTATAGAACTTTTCGTCTTTCATTATTTTTTTTAATATAATTTATTGTCAAATTGTTTTCCATAGAACACCCAGTGCTCATCCCAACAAGTGCCCCCCTCAATGCCCATCACCCACTTTCCCCTCCCCCCCCACCCCCCATCAACCCTCAGTTTGTTCTCTGTATTTAAGAGTCTCTTATGGGGGCGCCTGGGTGGCGCAGTCGGTTAAGCGTCCGACATCAGCCAGGTCACGATCTCGCGGTCCGTGAGTTCGAGCCCCGCGTCGGGCTCTGGGCTGATGGCTCGGAGCCTGGAGCCTGTTTCCGATTCTGTGTCTCCCTCTCTCTCTGCCCCTCCCCCATTCATGCTCTGTCTCTCTCTGTCCCAAAAATAAATAAAAAACGTTGAAAAAAAAAATTAAAAAAAAAAAAGAGTCTCTTATGGTTTGCCTTGAGTAGATGTTTAATCACCCTTCAAAATTTACCAAAGACTTTAAATCTCCTGGGAATCCATCCTTAATTACTAAATCTGAAGAAGGTATTGCCTTCCTATTGATTTCAAAGCAGTAAAGCTTATTTTTACTACAATATGGGTCACACTATATTGTAACTATCTATTTACTGTCCTTTGTCCAACCACATACAAATTACATATGTCAAGTTTGAATTTCTTCAGGGTAAGTAGCGTATCTTTTGTCTCTATACATTTCACATATAAGTAAATCTTGGCTGAACAATTGCATGAACCTCACAATTACATCATGGCAGTTAACCCCCAACATCAATCTTCAATCTTCACCTGTCTCTCTCTTATTTGCCAGATCTCCAATTCCAACTTCCTAATGGTTATCTTCATATTCATGTCTACTTATCAGGTCTAAAACTCAATTCATTATCTTTCCCATTCCTTTCTCCATCTGCCTAAATTCCACTTGTCTTTCTCCATTCCGATCTCAATTTAATAATGCCTACCTACCCAGCATTCCAGTCTAGAAACCTCAATGTCTTTCTTTAGGAATTCTTTGCTCAAATGAATTGGCGATGGCCAAGTTAAAAAGAGCAAACAGAGTTCTTTTCTACAGCATTTCACAGAGCTCTCAATATATTAATGCTCAACATGAATCTCCAAGTAGTAAATGCATTTTTTAAAACTTATCTAACTGGAGATCCCTTTTGTTGAGGTGAATGCCTCAGAACTAGTGTTCTGAAGACTCTACTTTGAGAAATGCTGCTGTAAATCCCTCCTCCACACTTACTTGATGCTGACTACTGCCCTCACTTAGGCCCCTGCCATCTCTTACATGGACCATCTCTTTCCCATGCAACCTCCTCACTTATCTCTCTGGCACCATTCTCTGCACAGCCTCTACTGACAGTTTTGTTTTTCTATCAGAAGAACATGGTCATATCTTACCCTTTCCCCACTTTTCTCTTGAAATGACCAGTGGCTTTCCATTACACACAGGTTCAAATCCTAGGCCTGCTATTATATTTTCTTCTAAATCTAGCCTCACCCGTCTTCCTAACCTCATTTCTTATCACATATCTCCTTTCCCAAAACGTATCACATTCTTTCTTCCTTCAGAGCTTTAATATTTTTCTCCCATGGCTCAAAATGGCCTCTTCTGTTCCCACACTACATTTAACAAATTTCTCCTTAAAACCCCTTTCTAATGAGCTCTCTTCTGAGAAAATTTCCTTCTGGCACTTGGTTGGTTACTCCACAATGTTCCCGTAATGCTTTGCACTTACCTCTAGTGTAGCAATTGTCACACTGGATAATAAGAAATTACTCAGACACTCATCCCCACCATTACTCTATGAGCCTTTTAACCTTTATTTCTCCAGCTCCTAACATAGGAAAGTATCCACATTGAATGAATAACATAAGAAGCAATAACAAAAGAGGAAAAATGGAGATGAAGTTACAAAGGCTTAAACAGAAATGTGTTTTAAGAAGTCATTTTGTCTAGAGATGCCTGGGTGGCTCAGTTGGTTTCATGATCTCACAGTTTATGAGTTCAGCCCCACATGGGGCTCTATGCTGACAGCACTGTCTGGAGCCTGCTTCATATTCTGTCTCCCTCTCTCTCTGCCCCTCCCCCACTCATGCACGCATATGCTCTCTCTCTCAAAAATAAACATTAAAAAAATTTTTTTTAATAAAAGTCGTTTTTTCTAGCCATTAGTCTCAGGAAAACAATATCACTTTGCTTAAATAGACTTCCAAGTTCCATCTTACCAAGTTCCTGATAGAAAACAAACCTCTACTATATAATTTTTCTTAAGGAAAATCCTACAAGTCCTAAAAATCCTTTTGGGGTTTTGGGGGAACACACTCACAGCTTGCCTATACTATCTACCCTGCTCAACAACAGGATTCAAAGCCATAAACCTCTCACTGCTTTAGTAATGGTGAACTACAATGGTCTGAGAATTTGTATCAGAAGAAATATTATCCTGTCGGAAGATGTGGCTAACCAATTTTGTCCTAATAAATTCCTCTTTCCCATTAGCGTACTCTCTTCTCAATTTCTGGTGGTCCCCAGAGCTTAGTAACCCTTTAATCATGCCTCCCTACCTCCCATGGCTAAGACTTAAAGTATGGGCTTTTGTTTCAACAAGGAAATTCCATTAAAAGTACACCAGAAGCAAACAGTTTTGCCTGTTGGTTTGCTGAAATTCTCTGCTCCACCAAAAACTTACCTTTCGCAATTAGATCCATCGAGTCCTTGAATTTTTCCTTTACACTAAACATGCATGGCTCCTTAAAAGAAGTTTGTTGAGGGGTCTCCTCAAAATGTTCCCTTTTGAACAGGTGTTTGGGAAAACAAATCTTTTTGTGTGCCGTCCAAAGTTCTTGGACCCCATCAAGTGTTTCCTTTTTTTTAATCTCCAAAGGTATGAATTTTACAGATTTTGGTTTTTGATGTTTATTTCTAAAAACATTTATAGAAGTACTTTGAACTTTATTCTGTGAGTAAAACAAAAATAAATTTAATAAAACTCAATTTTACTATTAATAGTATAATACAAAAATTATATAATACATTTTATAATAAAATTATATCCACTCATTGCATTTTACAAAGTACCTTTACTATATAAGACATTTACTATAAAGCACATGACAGTAATCAGATAAAGCAGATGTTATCCTCTACAGTTCTTCAAAAGCCCTTAACAAGAATGAGGGTTAGTTTTCACTTCCAAAAAAAAAAAAAAATGTAAATTCTAAAATAGTAATTTTCTCCTCACATGTGATATTTTCAAATGCAGTTTTAAAGTCCATTTTACAATAGAAGTTTTCAAATACTAGACATATTAAGAGTTTAATATTTTTCAAGCATCTTTGAAGAATTTTCAAATGTTCATAAAATGCTAACACTCCCAAACTTCTTTGTTGAACCAGAACTTACAGTTCTTATTGGAAGTAAGTTCTCAAGAAAAGCATATTAATAATCAGATATATATTTCAGATCCTTTCAATCACTTAATTCCTTCTTACTTTTGACTACCTTGAGCAGTAGAAATACAGTCCCAGGTCTCCAACAGGTAATTATCCAAACAATTATAACTGTTCTAGTCATTCTCTTGGCCCATAGACAGAGCTATGGCTCTCTGCCCTCATCACTCCCCTCCAGAAAAAAAGATTTATACAAATTCAAATTGTTGCCAACTCAAGATGCCAATAAAAAGATTTTAATAAGATAGTACTATGTTCTGCCAAGCAACCAAAGATAGAAGAGTATGCTCTTAGGATTGGATAAAATTCTTTAGAAAGGTCAAGTTTCTAAAATACATCTATCTAACTCTTTAGTTTTCAACCTATGTTTCTACTAGTGAAATCAATATAACTTGAAATCATTTTTAATTGGTTAGAGAAAAAAAATTAGTTAAGCAATGTTAACAATGTTGATTACAAAATTAAAACCACTTATGACCAGTTTCAGCCTAGAGGACCATTCAAAAGAAACCTAGGTAAAATTATATCCCCCTCACCTATAAGCATTTAAAAATATTTAAAGTCCTTATCTAAAATTCAGTTTTTAAAAAAAGTATTCAAGGGGCACCTGGGTGACTCAGTTAAGCATCCAACCTCTGCTCTGGTCATGACCTCACAGTTTATGGGTTCGAGCCCTGTGTTGGGCTCTGTGCTGACAGCTCAGAGCCTGAAGCCTGCTTCGGATTCTGTGTCTCCCTCTCTCTCTGCCTCTCCCCCTTCCTCCCCCTTCTTCTCTCTCAAAAATTAATAAACATTAAAAAAATATAAGTATTCAAAAAGCAGTAGTATGATGTGGCACACAGTAAGCCATCCTAAGATCCCCTTCCCTCACCTGTCTCCCCAAAGACCCATTTCTCGCAACAGCTGCTGCTCCCCTACAATTTCTCATCTCGTCTGCAGATGCTATCCTCTAAAATTTCAACCTGCGATTCCTGTCTTATTCCTGTCTTATTGCTGACCGATTCCCTCACACTCCCACCTCCCAAATCTATGCCATTCAGCAAATATTCATTGAACCGACCACAAAGCTTGTTGCTGGAGATGCAACATTCACAAAAGAGTCACGGCCCTCAACGGATGGTCAGACTGGTGAAGGGCTCTAATGCAAAGTGATATGAAAGGAGATTCAGGGGAGAATGTCATTCTGGGGGCATGGGAAAGACACATCTCACAGTATATTTTCTAGTTTAGCTTTATCTAATAGTGTTTAAAGAGGGATATTTATTTGAGATAGTTAATTCAAATATTTGTTATAATTCACTAAAAGAAAACATTAAAAATTGGATTAAATTTGCAAATTAAATATATATATAATCAAATAATCTGTATATTTATAAAATCTTATTTTTAAATGTAACCTAAAATCAATTTTTATATCTAGTGAAGATTTCATTTTCTCTTCTATTCAGAATCTATTAGGGTTCATGCAACCATTTGGAACAATCAGTGTAGTATACAAAAATAGTTATTAGTTTTCTGAAAAATAAGTTAGATAAATGGAAAGCATTAACCTCATTTACTTTCTCATAATGTTGGGCAATGAGAGTTTTTGCTTCTTGAAAAAAATCTTGCTTGGTGATCTCTAATATGGGACCTAAAACAGAAACACAAAATGTTTTGTTTTGTTTTTTTAATGTAGTTAATGTACTTTCTTGATCACAAATGGCAAAACTATGAGATTAAAATTTGGGCAGTGATGAATCTTGCAGGATATTATAAAAGGTAAGTGTTACAAGTGGATGTTGTAAGTAATGCAAAAGAAGTTCACGGAATGATCCTTCAACGTAATATTTTACTTTAAAAAAAATCAGCTTACAATGATGAGAGTGGTAAGGTAGATATCCTCATTTACTTAAGTCCAGGGAAACCAAACAAAACACACAAAATCAAAATCTCCTTCAGCTCTTCAAGTTCTTTAAATGTTACTATATAGAAGACATAATATGTTTTGGGCACAGAAATTACTAACGAATCTAAACGTATTTTGTATACCTGATGACTAATTCATATGTCTGTACATTTCTTCAAGAATATTTGCCTTATGGGGCGCCTGGGTGGCTCAGTCGGTTAAGCAGCCGACTTCGGCTCAGGTCATGATCTCGCGGTCTGTGAGTTCGAGCCCCGCGTCGGGCTCTGTGCTGACAGCTCAGAGCCTGGAGCCTGTTTCAGATTCTGTGTCTCCCTGTCTCTGACCCTCCCCTGTTCATGCTCTGTCTCTCCCTGTCTCAAATAAAAAAAAAAAAATAAAAAAAAAAAAAGAATATTTGCCTTATATCTAGATGTTAAAATTATAACTACAAAATAAACTCAATAGGTTTACTGAGTAGGAATAGCAATGAAATAAAATACACAACTACAAATGAGTAAATAACAATAATTCTTATTTATATTCTCCTAAGATTCTCATTCTTTTTATCCAGAGCTACATATAGAATTCTACAGCATGTACATAGACTACATTATTCTCAGTCTTGTCTAAAATTTCCTCCTTAGAGGAAAGGAGGATCGAGATTTTTCTCTCTTTTCAGCCATTCAAATTTTAAGCAATTAGAAACTTCATCTTCACAAAAATCAAAACCTTAATAAGATACTGTCTTACTTCATGTGGGCTGCTATAACAAAATGCCATAGGCCAGGTGACTTACAAGCAATAGACATTTATTTCTCACAATTCTGGAGGCTGGGAGTACTAGATCAGGGTGTCAGCATGGTCAGGTGAGGGTATCCTCACATGATAGAAAGGACTAGGGAGGTCTCTGGGGCCTCTTCTATAAAAGCACTAATCCCATTAAACCCTTTGATGAGGGTCCCACCCTCATGACCTAATCCCCTTCTAATACCATCACCTTTGGGGGTTGGATTTCAACATTCCAATTTCCAGGGGTAGGGGTTGGGGGCAACATTCAGATCATAGCCACCACATACCCACCAGAACGGCTAAAATTGAAAACACTCATAACAGCCAATATTGGCGAGTCTGCAGAGCACTGGTAGGAACGTAAGATCATCAGTTTGGAAAAGATACAGCAATTTCTTATAAAACTTAATATACATCTATCCTGTGACCTAGCAATCCCACCCCTAGCTATTTATCAAAGAGAATGAAGCATATATTTACAAAAGAGTTGTACCAGAATGCTCATAGAAGCTTTATTCATAATAGTTCCAAATTGGAAACAGCCCAGATGTGTATCAACAAGAGAACAGCAAACAAACTGTAGTATATTCACACAATAAAATACCATTAAGCAACAAAAAAGATTCAAACTACTGGCACACACAACAACATGAATGAACTTCAAAAACATTATGCAAAGTAAGCATCCTTACACACACACACACAATATAATACTTTATCATTCCACTTCTATGAAGTTCTAGTGCAAACACAGCTAACATATGGGAGAAAAAAAAAAGAACAGTGATTTTTCTGGTGGGAGATGGCATGAAGTAACTGAAAAGGAACATGAAGGAAATTTCTAGAGTAATGGTAAGCATTCTATATTTTGATAGAGTGGATCACACAGGCATATGTAATTAACTCAGTGAATATATGTCTAAGATGTTGGCATTTTGTTGTTGTACATTTTATACTAATAGAATAAAAATATAAACAAGTAATGAAGTCTGACTATGATATGCATGTTGATGCATGGATATGAAATAAATCTAATACAGTAAAATATTCATGGTAAGAACTGGGTGGTAGGTCTATGGGTGTTAATTTAAAATTCTTTCAAGCTTTCTATATGTTTGAAATTTTCATAACAAAATATTGGAGACAAGTTCTCTCTTCATTCCTTCACGAAATCTCCCCTTGCTTTTCCCCATGTAGACTCATGGGCCACAGGTAGCTGTTCCTTTGGGGCAATGCCATCCCAAGGATTGAAGCCTGGGAGAAGAACTTAGCAATAAAGGAGAGAGACAACTGGACTCTAGCACCCCCTTAAAAATGTTGGGTTAGAAGAAAAAGCATTTACTAAGTTGTCCCATCAATGGGCATTAGAATTGTTTCTGTGTAGTCATTCTAGAAAAAACATCTTTTCTTGCTCTCAGGCTTCTTCCTTCCTTCCATTCATACCTATACCATGGAAAGTGGTGTATGTAAGTCATGTCAAACTCAAATATCCTGTCCACCACACACTTGCCACTGTGTCTCCCCACAGTCAGAGCTATTTACATATTGCTAAGGATAATGATTGGTGGGTTTTTTTAATTCTTTCCAATAAAAAAAAAAATTTGTCAAGACTTCACGCATGTGCTTTTGGAAAAGTATACATATTCTTTGTACAGATCAGAGCACAAAGTCACATGTGAATCATAAAATATTTCATTATAAATATCATCACTCAAACCATAAGATGCACTGTCCTCACATGGAAGAGACAGGAGTTCAGGGATTAAAACTGTCTGTCAAGTTTGAACTAAAATCCAAATCCACTTTGAGGGGTCTTCTAACCAGACCATGTACTTCCCAGAGGAAAGGCAGTAACATATTCTGAGGAGTGACTCCACAACTTATCCTCTTTATCTTCCTCTCATGATGATCTTTCCTCCTTCAAATCCATCCTTCTGACTAATGAAATCTCCCTTATAATTACAGCACCTCCATGTGTCATACACATGACAAACAATATAACTTATTCATAGATGAGATGGTTAAGTCACTGAGTTTTGGTGAAACTATTTTTTCTTCATTCCAAACAAGACCTTGAAGATGATCTAATCTTCATGTATAGGCAAAGCTCTGACACGCCGAGGGCCCAAATGCCTACTGAAGTCAGCTGAGCTGGAAGCCTACACAGGAGCCGTTCTTGTGAGTTGCTTTCTGCTTTTTCCTACACATCTGCTTCTTTTGCTGAAGCCATGCACTCCTTTTGAGTACTGAAGACTCCAATGAGGTTTGCCTGTTCACTCTAGTAAAATATTTGCATTTCATTGCCACTTTCTGCTATGGACAAAAGATATGTATTGCCCCAAAATTCATATGTTCAAACCTAATGCCTGATAGATGGTATTAGGAGGTGGGGCTTTTGGGAAGTGATTTGGTCATGAAGGTGAAGCCCTTATGATTGAGATTAGTGCCCTTATGAAGAAGCCTCCAGAGAGGTAGGTAGTCCCTTCCATCCTGTGAACATACAGTGAGAAGACATCCATCAGTGAGGAAGCAGGCCTCACCAGACATCAAATCTGCTGCCACCATTATCTCGGGCTTCCCAGTCTCCAGAACTGTGAGAAGTAAATTTCTGTTGCTTATAAGCCACTCAGAATATGATACTTTGTTACAGAAGCCTGAATAGACCAAGACACTTTCATTTCAAGCTGTCAATCCTGAGCCCTTATTGTAATTTAATGTCCTGATAAAGCTGTTCTGATTTTCCCCCTCATAACTATAAATTGGCCTTAGACAGAGGAGATAAATTCCCAAGTCAGCATTATACTCCTAGCTGGGCTTTTTGATGACTGGTGTGTCTGATTCTCACCAAGAGCCACCTGTCACCTCTGAACTGTGGAGGAGTTAGTATACACCCTGGCAACTCTAATGGCCTTCCTGGAGCCAGCAAGTAGATTCTGACTCATTGAGGGACTGCCACAGCGAACTCATACAGTGAAGCCATGAAGTTCTTGAACACAACAAGGCCTGGGATTGTTCTTAAAAGGGCAGAGAAAGGCAGCCACCATCCAAAGAGAGCAACTTCTCACAGACCCTAAAATGACTCCAACTGAAGACATGTAGATACACTGACTCCAGGTCAGCAATCCCAAGCCCTCACTGGCATTTAAGATGCTGAGGCAGTTGTTCTGATTTTCTCTTGTAACTAAAAATTAGCCTTTGAACCAAAAAGTTAAATTCGTAAAGTAGCACAAGAGAATTCATATCTCAGTCCCTTAGAAAAGGCAAAGCTCTAGTGTGTGTTCCTTAACTTTATAATTTCTAAGAATCTTTATATATTCAACAAATGAGCCTAAAATTATGAGAAATTAAGCAATTTTGATGTTAAGAATCCATCCAGTTAATAATCTTTGAAGCTTCTGTTTCTCTGTTCATAATAGGGTAAGTATACAAGCATGCAGCTTTTATACATTCAAGTGTGCATTAGAACTTCAATTATTAAAAGGAAGCTGTCAAGGTCTGCTCCTTCTCTTAAAAAAATCTATAATTAAAGCTTTGTTTACTTGCAGATACACATCCATAGCATATAGAATGACTTTTAAGAGCTCTCATTCCTGAGTCACACTATTTTGGTCTTGAATTACAATTTGCTCATGAACCTTATTTTATTGTCTTAAGCCTTCGTTTTCTCATTTGTAAAATGAGAAAAATAATAAGAATACATCTTGCACAGAGTTTTGAGGATTCAATTGCACTTGGTTACAAAGCACTTAGCACAGAGGCTGGCATATAACAAGCTTTCAATCAATGTGAGCAATTATTACTGTAGTTACTGTGGTATTACTCTCATTGAGCTAAACTTTTCTCCAACCATGTTTATATAATTAATTTCATCAGTCAGTTCTCATTTCTTCAGTAGCACAAAGATAAATTTCAACTTTCTAAATTAGTTTGAATAAATCTGGTCTTATTATAGTTCTTTTTATCCAAAATTAATTAATTAATAGGTTTGAAAATAATACAATTTCTTTATACTTTGGATTCCTTAAGTTACTAAACCCCCAAAAGCAGTAAAAAATCATTATAAGCAGTAACAAATATTTTATGATAAAGTTCATGAAGAGATTTAAATACTTATACTACTTACATAAAACATGAGTACAAATATTAACATTTCTATGGGGGAAGATAATGAATTTCTAATGCCAAATGATTTCACTAGCCTAAAATTGTTTTCTTACGTTTATTTTATATTTTTTTTAAAAACTCACTCTTCCTATATCATCAGTTTAATGCTATTATGATATATAGTTCATAAAACTTCATATTTTTCTTAATGCTTTGGAAGTTCTGTGTAATTGTTCTAGTAAATCTCTGAAGTGAAGACACCAGAAGATCTAATTTTGGAAGTTATGACAGGGAACAAATCATTGGCCATCTCTTGATTATATCATTGAAAAAAATCTTTTCTGCCCCTAGAAAAACCAAGGGACTAGCAAACATGTGTTTGGTAATTTGTTGTAGCAGCAACACAATACTAATACAAATTGTTTACTTGTTCTTCTGTTGATGGACATTATGGCTATTCCAAGTTTGGAGCAATTGTGAATAACACTGCTATGAGCATTTTTGCACAATGCATTTGGTGGAAATTTTTCACTTGTTTTGTGGAATAAGAATAAAAAATAAGAATAAGAATAAAATTTCTGGGTCATAAAAAAAAAATAACTGGCCTTACTAAGAGAGTTTCTATCCTTCCTACTAACAGGTTCCATTCTTCAGAGACATCACAAAAATTTACTACGGAGATATCCTGAACAAAGATGTATGCCTACATGGCTAATGCCTTCTTTGCCTCTATAGTCAAAGTAAGTGCCTATGTGTTTGATCTCACAGATGTTAGAAAAGCCATACCTCAGACTCAAAGAGATTTAGTTCAGCATATGTTCATTAAGCACCTACTAAGTCCCAGATGCTAAATGTGCTAAATTTGGTGCTGATTTGGTGCCAAATGTGCTGAAATAAATAGGACATTAGGTAGCCCTGCCTTCCAGGTACTTAGAGCCTAATGTCAGGAAAAAAAAATATATTGTAAATAAACGCCATGACATTCAGTATGCACATACATTGTGATGGAGGCCGATGTAAGTCACTAACACCCCCTACTGCCAGCTTGCTAATGTATGAATTTCCCTTTAAAGATATGAGACTTTGCATTATATTATTAGAGATAAGGCTTAAAACAGAAATATCCCAAGAGAAATAAAACAGTGAATCAAATCCAGACTAAGACAGTGGTTTTAAAACTGTGCTTCATCAATTTCATGTGCCTTCAGGGCCCTTCCTTCTTTCAATCACAGAAGCTCAGACCTTATCTGTTTTACATATTTGAACTCTTCCTAAGTTTTCATTTTGTAGGAAATGTCCCTTGGCTAAAAATAACAAACACACAGCAAACAAGTAAAAAAACAAATTAACAAAGGTTTGAATATTACTTTGTGTGCTGAAAGATCTCCTTCTAAAAGCAGGTTCAGAGGACGGGCAGGATTAAGTCAGGGGAGGGGAGAAGCTTAGAGACAAGGTGCAGGAGAGAGAAGCTGAAACTAAGATGGTTTAATTTGTTTCAGGGCAAGGAGTTGTGGAAACCAGAATGTGAAGGGAAGATCTTTGAAGAGAAACCTCAAAGAAAATAGTTTATATTCAATTCCACTACACTTAAGTGAAGAAAATATAATTTATCTAATTTCTTTTCAAAAAGAATTTATTTTTTTAAAGATTATTTTGAGAGACTATGCGAGAGCGCACAAGCAGGGGAGGGGCAGAGAGAGAATCCCAAGCAGGCTTCTTGATGTCAGCCCAGAGCCTGATGCAGGGCTCAATCTCACAAACTGTGAGATCATGACCTGAGCCGAAATCAAGAGTTGGATACTTAACCAACTGAGCCACCCAGGCGCCCCCCCAAAAAAAACAAACGAAACCCAAATTCCAAGTGGCATATGGCTATCATCTCTTAAAACACATATTTTACAATTTTTTCCACAACACATTCTCCATTAAGACCCAACTCTTCAGTTCCATTGTAACAGCATTCTGTTGAGTTGTCTCTTACACACTTTTCCTCACTTCCCCACTTTCTTTATTCCTTCTTTAGCCAAGTGGTTTATCGTCTTTACAACAATAAACTAATTAAGGTTTCTACCTACCTCAGGGAGATTTTACAGTGTACCTCCCCTCCAAAACAATCTCTCTATGTTAATCTTTCCCAGAGTGGGATTAGGTTGCTAAGGAGATACACAGGAATTACCAGCTCTCAGTATCAATACTTCAAATATAATTTAATTAATTATGGACATGACCCTAGGGCAAAATGGAACTAGAGAACATTCCTCCTCTACTTTATGGATCTTCTTCCCTTCTGTCCTATACATCTTAAAAATGTGCTGTATTATCCGGATAGAGAGTTAAAGTAATCCACATAGCGCTCTATTTGTAGCCCAGAATAGCCTGTATCATATACTGCCTGGGGTCACAAGAGTCAAAGAGAGGTAGCCTAACAGGAAATCTTAATGATCTCAGCCTCTATGCAGCACTCTATGTTTCTCAATCTGGTTACCTAAGCCTAAATTTAAGGTTACCTGCATGTTGCCAAGTCTAGATTAGCTCTAAATGAAATACAATGTGAAGGGTGCCTGGGTGGCTCAGTCAGTTAAGTGTCCAACTTCAGCTCAGGTCATGATCTTGTGGTTTGTGGGTTCGAGCCCTGCGTTGGGCTCTGTGATGACAGCTCAGAGCCTGGAGCCTGCTTCAGATTCTGTGTCTCCTTCTCTCTCTGCCTCTGCCCTGCTCGCACTCTGTCTCTCTCTCTCTCAATCTCTCAAAAATAAATAAACATTTTTTTAAAAATTCTTTTTTTTTTTTTTTAATTTATTTTTGGGACAGAGAGAGACAGAGCATGAACGGGGGAGGGGCAGAGAGAGAGGGAGACACAGAATCAGAAACAGGCTCCAGGCTCTGAGCCATCAGCCCAGAGCCCGACGCGGGGCTCGAACTCACGGACCGCGAGATCGTGACCTGGCTGAAGTCGGACGCGTATAACCGACTGCGCCACCCAGGCGCCCCATAATTCTTTTTAAATAAATACAATGTGAGCCTAATATAGACACATTTCTAAAAGTGAAAAAACATGAAATTAATTTTAATAACATACATAACTGTTACAGATTTTATTTAAAGGATATATATCCAAATATTATCATTTCCACATCAATCGATATTAAAAATTAATGATATTTACATTCTTTTTTTGTTGTCTTCAAAAATCATGTATATATTTTATACTTATATACCTCTCAATTCAGATGTTGGTCTTTAATAAAAAATAATCTATTCAGGTTCTCTAAAATATCCACTTGCAAAAGTATATTCACATACTCAAGTTCCTCTAAACATGGTTAAAAGTTTTCCAATAACTGAGTTAAATATTTTAATAAATCAAATTACATTGAAATTAAAATTAATTACATTTAAATTAAAAGAATTAAAATCAAACACTCAATCCTTAGTTTGACTGGTCACATTTTAAGCAATCAATAGCCATATGTGGCCAGTAGATACCATGTTGGACAGCACACTAAATTAAAAGTTGCTATAGATCTCTCAAAGGTTGGTTATATTTAAATAAAGGGAATGAGGTGAATTCTTACAAGGTACACCAGTAACTTTAGTGCTCCAGATATTAATAATTAGAAGTTTCTCAAAACTGTTGGACACCATGCATTGCACACTGAGTCGTTAGGGAAGTGCAATACTCACCTTCTGCTTTATCAGACATAACTTCCGCAGCAGTCATGATGGGCGGTTAGGGTGATCTTTTTTGAGAGCTGAGTTCCAAGTCCCTAAACACAATCACATTAAATACTGCATTGATAATAAATACTTGCTTTTATCTATTTCTTTCACCCACTCATGAAAAAAAAATAGGATGATTAACACTTTTTATACATTACTCCTCTGCTCTAAAATCTCCTATGCCTGCCACTTCTTTTTTTTTTTTTAATTTTTAACGTTTATTCATTTTTGAGAGACAGGGAGAGACAGAGTATGAGCAGGGAAGGGGCAGAGACAGAGGGAGACAAAGAATCCGAAGCAGGCTCCAGGCTCTGAGCTGGCAGCACAGAGCCTGACTCGGGACTCAAACTCATGAACTGCGAGATCATGACTTGAGCCGAAGTCGGACGCTCAACCGACTAAGCCACCCAGGTGCCCCTATGCCTGCCACTTCTAAAGACAGTAACCATAAAAGCTAGCATTGGGTAGGGCTCTGTGGTTTACCAAATGCTTGTGTGTGTGTATATATATATATATCACCTTACTGATTCCAAACAACCTGACTGGAACTTATCCCACTTTTGGCAGATGTGGAAACTGGAGCTCAGAGATGTGAAACAACTTGTCAAAGTAAGCATATATTTAGTGGCATGTACAGAACTCAAATCCAGATCTTTGGGCCCAATTCCCTATGCAGGCCCCTCTGAATTCTCACTATTTTCCCACCAATATCCAGTTAATACCTAGCACATACCTAACACATCCTTGCCTTGAGCCAACACACTTGAGCTTAGATTGACATTAGTTTTCTACTCAGAATGCCCCGTTCTCACACCTTTGTTTTCTTATGTCCTACCCATCCTTACAACATAGGTTCAAATCCTACCTCCTCCATGATCACCCCAGCCTCTAGGGGCCTGTTCTTGCAAACATAGCAGTTATGATGTCCATGCCTCTTACTTGAAACTTAGTACATGCTTCTGTGTAGGGAGATAAAAAAAACAAACAAAAAAACAGAGTGAAAGATATAAATAGAAGTTCTGTATTCTTAATTAAACTCTAAGTGCCTTGAAAACCACAGTGTACTTTATACCAGTGGCTCCTCAACCCTGGATGTCTATTTAAGTTGCCTGGGTGGGAAATAGTAAAAATAAAATCAAAGTCTAGAGTTGGGCCTAGGAATCTGTGTTGTTTTTTTTTTTTTTTTTTTTAAGTTTCCCAAAAGATCAAAGGTTCAGCTGGAGGAGTGAACCACTGCCTTTTGCCTTGAACTTCCTAATTCCCACCTCAGTGAATCACATTCTGGAAGTGCTCAGTAAGGGGCTGATAAACATGTTGACTAAGCTGAGCCCTTCTTCCTATGCTTGAAATTATCACTACTTCCAATGGATTATCCAAAATGCTTCAAATGTTACCCCAGGGAGTCAGGGGTTACCCCAGGGAGTCAAATGTTACCCCAGGGAGTCAAATGACCCCAGGGAGTCAGTTATACCAATGCATATTACTGTGTGCTCACATGACTTTATAATTAGAAATAGGAATATTAAATGCTTTACAGAGTCCCATGGACCCTCTTGTTCTAAAACCCTAGGTATAATTTTTAATTAGCTGACTAGAGCATCAAACTGGTGAAGTATTCAAGACCTTTTAAATACTCTGGGCATTATTTGAGTAAATGCACAAGCCATCATGGCCCTATGGAAGTCATGACTCTATGGCCACACGATCTTAGGTAAAAGGCTACAACACTTTTTCTCAGCTTCTACCCAGAGGGGGGGAAATATTGCAGTTAGTTTTAAAATAACAAATCTGAAACATCCAAAAATGATTCATTCTCAAATTGTCAGCATTATACCATGGGCAAGAGTACAGACCATGTACCTCATTTGCCTGATTGTACAAATGAACTGGGACAAATTGAAATACTGCACCTCCCTTAGCAATTAACAATCAAAACCCATCTTCTGGTCTGGCTTAATTACTGTCTCCTTCCCATTTAAATATAAGAAGAAAATAAAGGTGTTTTGTGCTCTGTCATTTTTTTGTTTTAATCTCCATAGCAATGGACTCTTCTCTGGGGCGGTTGGCTCTTCCACCTTAATTCAGTATGCCAGGAGTGTCAGCCTGCATTAAATTGGCTGGCAAGAAAGCCATCCCACAGTCCTTTTAATGCACAAAACTAGCCAAGCATCCTAAGGGGTGCTGGTGTGGTAATGTCCCCACAAAACCAAGGTGATAGGGAGTAACTGAGACAGAATCTGGGGGTGGATGAAGTCTTTGGAGTCTATAACAAGTATGAAAATATTCCATGGATCAGAGTATAAAGCAAATGGAAAAGTCATCAGATAGACAAAGGTTTCCATTTCCTAGAAAATGATGAGGATGGAACTGATTAAAGATACAGAGCACAGAATATCAGATAGGGTCCCTCTCCACTTTCCATCCCCAGCAGACAGTTATGAAATGTTGCGTACCTCCTGATATATGGATCAATTTCAATTAATATGAGCAAATCTAGTATCTGGGTTTTACAAGGGGTACTTCATCCATTTTGGAAGAAAAGGCAAACACATAAGTCAAAATTTTAAATAAAATCCAAACAACTGTATTGCAGATGTCATAAGAAAGCCTGTGAGCTTTGTAAATAAGTGATATAAACCCATGAGTGCCATGAGTTCAAATGAAGACAAGACCACTGAAGGCTAAGAAAGGACTGAAGAAATGCATCAAAGGGAGACTGAGCAAAATCTGGAAGGGTGACTGTTGAGGTAACAGTGAAATTTTGAAAAACTGGTTCAGCACAGGCATCAACCAATTAGAAGTGGATGCTGGCCAGCACACCTGTATGGTACTGAGTATCAGATCCGTCCCAAGTGGGTCAGGTTGGCTGCTTTAAGAGGAACAGAGAAGCAGGCAGGTGAGAGAAACAGCAAATGTAAGGTGAGAAAGCACATGGACAGCAAATAGTGGCTCTGATTTAAGCAGAGGGTTAGACTATATGCTGTTGAAGTGGGCAACAAACCACTGAAATATTTTGAAGCAAGCAATGACATAAGCAGTGTTCTGGAATGTGACTTCCGTAAAGGAAGGATTCTCTTTTCTTCCCTGCTTCAGTCCCAGTGCCTTAAACAGGACCTAGCACTTAGAAAGATTTCAAAAACTGTTTGGGGAATGAGTAATTGTGTCAACAGGATGCTGGAAAGGGATGCCCTACCTTCTCATGTCTTTTCAGGCACATCTGTGAAAAAGTCCTTCCACCCCCTCTCCTCCCGTAGATGCTCAAGGCTCTCCTATCAGGTTATAGGAATGCTAAGGGTTTCTAATTCTATTTCTATGTGGATAAAAAAAGCAAGCAGAAGTGGAAACAGCATTTCCCTACCTTATCTCCTTAGCTTATCCTTCCAAAGTAGGTGACTGGGAAGAATTTATCATGGTACCTTATATAATTAAGGATCCTGGTGACAAAACAAAACAAAACAAAACAAAACAACAAAAACAAAAAACTGCCCTATGGTATTCAGCAGGACTTGGGGAAACACGTCATGGTCCATCAATGTAGACAGTTTCAACAGTCAAGATAAGGGTGAATGAGAGCAATGCTCCTAACCTTCAATCACATGTTAGTCCCTCCCCACTTCTCCATGTTAGAAATTGCACTTATATCCACCCAGTTACTCAAGCCATAAAACGTTGACTCCTCTGTATTTTTACCTACCACATCCAATCCATCAAGTCTTCTACATTTTTAACTTCAAAATACATCTGCTTCTCCTCATCTTCCCTCTTCCCAGTCACAATCATTTCATTCTTGGAATGCTGAAATAGCCCCCTACCTGCTCTTTCAATTTCCAATCTAATCCTATTCCCATTCATTCTCCACACAACAGAAGTTGTCTTCTTAAATGTTTATCAGAGCATATCATTCCCTTTCCATTACTTTCGAATGCATTTAGAATAAAACCCAGCTTCTTGCCTTCGGCTTTTCTCTCTCTCGCAACTGAGTAAGTATGGATGAAAAATATAGCACTGTCATCGCACAGCTCCATCCAGAACTGAGCCAAGGGGCTTGCTTTGACTTCTCTTAGCCTCAGCTTCCTTATTTGCAAAATAAAACTGTTGGGAAAGGAGACCTGGAAGGCTCCATTAGTTTCTAAAAACTGTTATTACATTGCTTTTGTATGCAATTCTAACTGGCCCCAAAACTCAAAAACTATGAAGTTAAGAGTTTGTGCCTCCCTCTAGTTCCTCTTCACTTTCCTGAGCAGAATATCCAAGAAAGTGGCCTAGGCCTGACCTCTTTCCATCACATCCCTGGTTGCAACCCTCCTCATGTGCTCTCTACCCTGGGCCACCAGGGTCTCCCTCTCAGGTCTTGTCCTGTCGCTTGTCCTGTTTCATTCCCTGATAAGTGTGAGCCCTCCTCCACTTTTTCTCTTTCAAGAAAACAAGGATCTTTGGGTCCTTTTCCAGATTTGTTTCCTAACTTCTCTCTGCCAAGTCTCCTTGTCCCTCAGACCAGATATCAGATATGCTGGCACCAAACAATAGGAATAAAAAAAAAAAAAAAAGGAGTACAGGGAGAGAAAAGGAAATAGAACAAGTCCTCACTAGGTCCAATATAATAGAGCCAATATTAGACATCTATAATGGGTAAAAAGGTATACTCAGAGAATAGGAGAATAAAAAACTTATAACTGTATAATTAAAATTATGAACCAAATTAATGAGATAGCCATAAAATGAGTTGGAAAGAAGATACTTTATGAATTCACCAACACTAATATCAACTAAGCTGGGATCCTGGGGAACACATGTAACAGTGGCAAACACACTTCTTTCCTGATGCAGAAACCTCCGATTGTCTAATTAACTTGGATGAAGACATTTCTCAGAGCCAGGAAGTGGGAAGGGAAAGGACATAATTGAATCATCAGGATATTGCCCTGGCTGACACAAATATCAGAATCTCAGAGCACTGTGGAGATAGCAAAGTTGGATTTCAGTCCTGATTCTGTCATTGCCAAAGTGTGTGATCTCAGCCAAACCACTTAACCTCATAGAATTCCACTTCTTTCCTGAATTCCTGTCTATAAGTGAAGAATTTAAAATAGACACACAATTCTTAAAAGAGCAGCTTCAACCTATGTTTAAAGGAAACAGTTTCTCAGAAGTCAATGAGGACAATAGATGAAAGCCTGGCTGTTCTCACTCAAGAGAGTCTCAGACCTTCTCCCTGCATGGCCCTCACTGCCACCAACACCAACCCAACACTCCAGGGTCGGAGAAGTCCAGTCGGTGACTACAGGTGCCTTGTGGGTGTAAGGTTCAACTTCATAAAACAGACATTATGCTGTGTTTCCTTGTGGGCTTGCATGGACACTGGCACTTAATTAGGAGATCCCAAATATTCCTGGTTTTACATAAAATATTTAGGTCTTCAAATCACCAAAGATAGCTATTAATTTCATTTCAATCAGCAAGTCGTTAAAAAGGAGATGTTAAACTGAGAAGACTTGCGCATGATGCTTGAAACTACTCTAAGCTTAAATATACAAATTCTTTCCCATTTGGCTTCAATGTGTAAAACTGGTCCTTCTGAGCCATATGCAATAAGCTATAAAGTTTTTCTGTGTTCTTACCTTAGGGTTTTGATACAAAGATGGATAAAATAGGATTTGGGAACACATGAACATGTACATTTAAGGCCACTGAGAATCAAAGCTTACCAACAGGAGATGAGGGCCAGGGTTGGCAAGATAAGACTATCATTCCACAGTGGTCAAGTGTAGTAACTTGGCAGGGAGAGGGAAGCAATCAATGTCAGATGTAGCCATACTTCAGTAAAGAGATCAACTACTAGAGAGAACTGAAATATTGACTTTTAGTCCCTGAACTTTCCAAAATCATAAGCACAAAAATAACATACACAACATAGATAACTTTGACAAATCAAAGGAAAAGACAGACGATCTAATATAAAGGTAGGCAAATGATTGCAATGGACACTGCAAAGAGGATTTTCAATGGGAAATCAGCATGTGAAAAGATGGCTCAAAACTCATTGGTCATTAAGGAAACACAAAGTAAAACCACAACTACCACACGCCCAAACAAATGGCTTTCACAAAATCCTAGGTGTTGGCAAGGATATAGAGCTACTGAAATATGCATTTACTGCCTGTTGGGAGTGTAAATTGGTAATCTCTGGAAAACTATTTGGCAGTATGTTCAAAACCTAAATAGGTTAAAAAAGAAGATGGCGGCATAGGAGGGCACTGGGCTCACCATGTCCTGACGATCACTTAGATTACACCCACACCTGCCTCTATAACCCAGAAAACCACCAGAAGACTAGCAGAACAGACTCTCTGGAGCCAAGCATAGACAAAAGGCCCATGGAAGAGGGTAGGAAGGGCGGGGAGGCATTGTGCGCTACATGGACTGGTGGGAGGGAGCTGGGCGGTGGAGGGGCAGCCCCCCGGCAAGGCAGAGCCCCCAAGTCTGGCTTGCAAATGCGGAGGGGCCAGACGGAGTGTGTTCTGACAGCCAGCAGAACTTAACATCTGGAATGTTAAAAGTCAACAGCTCTGCTCGGAGAGTGGGAGGGCGAGAGGACACTGGGAAGAAGAGGTGTTGAGCCCTAGAAGACAGAACTCAGCACGGCAGAACAAAGGTGCTGTCAAGCACCATCTCCCTCTCCCATTCCCCAGCCAAAATCAAAGGGAACCAGTTCCCATCACTGAACTTACTTGCTTGTACCACGCAAGCACCCAATGCTGTGCTTCTGTGGATCCATCCCTCTGACGGATATGCCTCCCTCCCAGAGCTGCAGGGCACACAGGGGACCACCTATGGCAAAGCAAGCTAAGCCTGCCCCTCCCGCCCCTACGCACCTTACACATCCACCCCAGCTAATACACCAGATCCCATCAAAGCAGCACCACAAGCCTGGAAGTGTGCAAGTAGCCTGGACAGGGGACACACCACTCCACAGTGAGTTGGGCCCTTGGGAGAGGGGAAGATAAGGTACACACCAGTCTGACTGTGGCCCCAGCGGTGGGCTGGGGGCAGACATCAGGTCTCACTGAGGCCCTGCCCACCAACACAAGTTTCTCCACACTGCACAGGAGAAGTGCCCTGCAGTTCCACACCACCCCAGGGGCTACCCAAAATGATGAAACAGAAGAATTCTCCTCAAAAGAAACTCCAGGAAGTAGTGACACTAACAAATTGATCAAAAATTATATAAGCAATATAACAGAACAAGAATTTAGAATAATAGTCATAAAATTAATCACAGGGCTTGAAAAAAGTATAGAGGACAGCAGAGAATCTTTTGCTACAGAGACCAAGGGACTAAGAAATAGTCATGAGGAGCCAAAAAAATGCTATAAATGAGGTGCAAAATAAAATGGAGGTGACCACAGCTTGGATTGAAGAGGCAGAGGAGAGAATAGGTGAATTAGAAGATAAAATTATGGAAAAAGAGGAAGCTGAGAAAAGAGAGATAAAAAAAAATCCAGCAGTATGAGGGGAGAATTACAGAATTAAGTGATGCAATCAAACAGAGCAATATCTGTATCATAGGTATTCCAGAAGAATAAGAAGAGAAAGGGGCATAAAGTGTACTTGAGCAAATCATAGATGAGAACTTCCCTGATCTGGGGAAGGAAACAGGCATTGAAATCCAAGAGGCACAGAGAACTCTCTTCAGACGTAACTTGCATCAATCTTCTGCACGACACATCATAGTGAAACTGGCAAAATACAAGGATAAAGAAAATTCTAAAAGCAGCTAGGGATAAACACACTCTAACATAAAGGGAGACCCATAAGACTAGTGCCAGACCTATATACTGAAACTTGGCAGGCCAGAAAGGAATGGCAGGAAATCTTCAATATGATGAACAGAAAAAAAATATGCAGCTGTGAATCCTTTATCCAGCAAGTCTGTCATTCAGAATAGAAAGAGAGATAAAGGTCTTCCCAAACAAACAAAACCTTCAGGAATTAATCACTGTTAAACCAGCCCTACAAGAGATCCTAAGGGGAATTCTGTGAGTGAAATGTTGCAAGGACCACAAAGTACCAGAGACATCACTACAAGCATGAAACCTACAGACATCACAGTGACTCTAAACCCATATCCTTCAATAATAACACTGAATGTAAATGGATTAAATGCTCCAACCAAATGACATAAGGTATCAGAATAGACTAAAAAAAGCAAGACCCATCTATTTGTTCTCTACAAGAGACTCATTTTAGACCTGAGGACACCTTCAGATTGGAAGTGAGGGGATGGAGAAATATTTATCATGCTACTGGAAGTCAAAAGAAAGCTGGAGTAGCCATACTTATATCAGACAAACTAGACTTCAAATTAAAGTCTGTAACAAGAGATGAAGAAGGGCATTACATAATAATTACAGGGTCTATTCATCAGGAAGAGCTAGACATATAAATGTCTATGAGCCAAATACAGAGCCCTCAAATACATAAAACAATCACAAACATAAGCAACCTTATTGATAAGAATGTGGTAATTGCAAGGGACTTTAATACTCCACTTGCAGCAATAGATAGATGATCTAGACACAGGATCAATAAAGAAACAAGGGTCCTGAATGATACATTGGATCGGATGGACTTGACAGGTATATTTAGAACTCTGCATCCCAAAGCATCAGAATATACTTTCTTCTCGAATGCACATGGAACATTCTCCAAGATAGATCACATACTGGGTCACAAAACAGCCCTTCATAAGTACACAAGAATTGAGATCATACCATGCATACTTTCAGACCACAATGCTATGAAACTTGAAATCAACCACAGGAAAAAGTCTGGAAAACCTCCAAAAGCATGGAGGTTAAAGAACACCCTACTAAAGAATGAATGGGTCAACCAGGCAATTAGAGAAGAAATTTAAAAATATATGGAAACAAATGAAAATGAAAACACAACAATCCAAATGCTTTGGGATGCAGCAAAGGCCGTCCTCAGAGGAAAATACATTGCAATCCAGCCTATATCAAGAAACAAGAAAAATCCCAAATACAAAATCTAAGGGCACACCTAAAGGAAATAGAAGCAGAACAGCAAGGACACCCCAAACCAAGCCGAAGAAGAGAAATAATAAAGATCAGAGCAGAAATAAACAATAAAGATTCTAAAAAAAAAAAACAAAAAACTGTAGAGCAGATCAATGAAACCAAGAGTTGGTTTTTTGAAAAAATAAACAAAACTGATAAACCTCTAGCCAGGCTTCTCAAAAAGAAAAGGGAGAGGACCCGAATAGATAAAATCATGAATGAAAATGGAATTATTACAACCAATCCCTCAGAAATACAAGCAATTATCAGCAAATACTATGAAAAATTATATGCCAACAAACTGAACAACCTGGAAGAAATAGACAAATTCCTAAGCACCCACACACTTCCAAAACTCAAACAGGAAGAAATAGAAAACTTTAACAGACCCATAACCAGCAAAGAAATTGAATCAGGTACCAAAACTCTCCCAACAATAAGAATCCAGGACCAGATGGCTTCCCTAGGGAATTCTACCAGACATTTAAAGCAGAGATAATACCTATCTTTCTCAAGCTATTCTAAAAAATAGAAAGGGAAGGAAAACTTCCAGACTCATTCTATGAAGCCAGCATTACTTTGATTTCTAAACCAGACAGAGACCCAGAAAAAAAGAGAACTACCGGCCAATACCCCTGATGAATATGGATGCAAAAATTCTCAACAAGATACTAGCAAATAGAATTCAACAGCATATGAAAAGAATTCTTCACCATGATCAAGTGGGATTCATTCCTGGGCTGCAGGGCTGGTTCAACATTCACAAATCAGTCAATGTGATACATCACATTAATAAAAGAAAATATAAGAACCATATGATCCTGTCAATTGATGCAGAAAAAGCATTTGACAAAATTCAGCAACCTTTCTTAACAAAAACCCTCGAGAAAGTCAGGATAGAAGGAACATACTTAAAGATCATAAAAGCCATTTATGAAAAGCGCACAGCTAACATCAGCCTCAATGGGGAAAAACTGAGAGCTTTCCCCCTGAGATCAGGAACACAACAGGGATGTCCACTCTCACCACTGTTGTTTCACATAGTGTTGGAAGTGCTAGCATCAGCACTCAGACAACAAAAGGAAATCAAAGGCATCAAAATTGGCAAAGATGAAGTCAAGCTTTCACTTTTTGCAGATGACATGATATTATACACGGGAAATCTGATAGACTCCACCAAAAGTCTGCTAGAACTGATACATGAATTCAACAAAGTCACAGGATACAAAATCAATGTACAGAAATCAGTTGCATTTTATACACTAAAAATGAAGCAACAGAATGACAAATAAAGAAACTGATCCCATTCACAATTGCACCCAAAATCATAAAATACCTAGGAATAAACCTAACCAAAGATGTAAAAGATCTGTATGCTGAAAACTATAGAAAGCTTATGAAGGAAATTGAGGAAGATATAAAGAAATGGAAAAACATTCCGTGCTCATGGATTGGAAGAATATTGTTAAAATGCCAATACTACCCAAAGCTAATTACACATTCAATGCAATCCCAATCAAAATTGCACCAGAATTCTTCTCGAAACTAGAACAAACAATCCTAAAATTTGTATGGAACCACAAAAGACCTCAAATAGCCAATGTAATATTGAAGAAGACCAAAGCAGGAGGCATCACAATCCCAGACTTTAGCCTCTACTCCAAAGCTGTAACCATTAAGACAGCATGGTAATGGCACAAAAACAGACATAGACCAATGGAATATAATAGAGACTCCAGAATTGGACCCACAAAAGTATGGCCAACTAATCTTTGACAAAGCAGGAAAGAGTATCCAAGGAAAAAAGACAGTCTCTTTAACAAATGGTGCTGGGAGAGCTGGACAGCAACATGCAGAAGGTTGAAACTAGACCACTTTCTCACACCATTCACAAGTTAAACTCAAAATGGATAAAGGACCTGAATGTGAGACAGGAAACCATCAAAACCCTAGAGGAGAAAGCAGGAAAAACCCATTCTGACCTCAGCCATAGCAATTTCTTACTTGACACATCCCCAAAGGCAAGGGAATTAAAAGCAAAAATGAACTATTGGGACCTCATGAAGATGAAAACCTTTTGCACTGCAAAGGAAACAATCAACAAAACTAAAAGGCAACCAACAGAATGGGAATGACATATCAAACAAAGAGCTAGTATCCAAAATCTATAAAGAATTCACCAAACTCCATACCCGAAAGACAAATAATCTAGTGCAGAAATGGGCAGAAGACATGAATAGACACTTCTCTAAAGAAGACATCTGGGGGCGCCTGGGTGGCTCAGTCAGTTGAGCGTCTGACTTCGTCTCAGGTCACGATCTCTCGGTCCGTGAGTTCGAGCCCCGCATCAGGCTCTGGGCTGATGGCTCAGAGCCTGGAGCCTGCTTCTGATTCTGTGTCTCCCTCTCTCTCTGCCCCTCCCCCGTTCATGCTCTGTCTCTCTCTGTCTCAAAAATAAATAAAAATGTTAAAAAAATTAAAAAAAAAAAAGAAGACACCCGGATGGCCAACAGGCACATGAAAAGATGGTCAACGTTGCTCCTCGTCAGGGAAATACAAATCAAAACCACACTCAGATACCACCTCACGCCAGTCAGAGTGGTTAAAACGAACAAATCAGGAGACTATAGATGCTGGAGAGGATGTGGAGAAATGGGATTCCTCTTGCACTATTGGTGGGAATGCAAATCTGTGCAGCTGCTCTGGAAAACAGTGTGGACATTCCTCAAAAAATTAAAAATAGATCTACCCTATGACCCAGCATTAGCGCTGCTAGGAATTTACCCAAGGGATACAGGAGTGCTGATGCATAGAGGCACTTGTACCCCAATGTTTACAGCAGCACTTTCAACAATAGCCAAATTATGGAAAGAGCCTAAATGTCCATCAACTGATTAATGGATAAAGAAATTGTGCTTTATACACACAATGGAATACTACCTGGCAATGAGAAAGAATGAAATACGGCTTTTTGTAGCAACGTGGATGGAACTGGAGAGTGTTATGCTAAGTGAAATAAGTCATACAGAGAAAGACAGATACCATATGTTTTCACTCTTTTGTGGATGCTGAGAAACTTAACAGAAGGCCATGGGGGAGGGGAAGGAAAAAAAAGTTAGAGAGAGAGGGAACCAAAACATAAGAGACTCTTAAAAACTGAGAACAAACTGAGGGTTGATGAAGGGTGGGAGGGAGGGGAGGGTGGGTAATGGGCATTGAGGAGAGCACCTTTTGGGATGAGCTCTGGGTGTTGTATGGAAACCAATTTGACAATAAATTTCATATTAAGAAAAAAAAAAGCTAAATATATGCCTAACTATGGCCCAGCCTCCACTCCCAACAGAAACACTTTACAATGTATACTAAAAGACACATATAAGAATGATCACTGAGCGCAGCACTATTCTGTAACAGGAAAAACTGGAAGCAACTGCAGTGTCCACTGACAGTAGAATAGATAAATCGCGGCATATTCATACAATTCAATGTGTCATAGCAGTGAGAATGACCTGCTATACACACAGACATAACTGACTCTCTCTCTCTCTCTCTCTCTCTCTCTCTCTCTCTCTCTCTGTCACACACACACACACACACACACACACACACACACACACACAATCCTGAGATAATGCATGGAGAAGACAGAATGTATACATCCATTAGTGTAAAGTTCACAAAAGGCAAAATATTAATGGTAATAGAAAACAGGGTAATGGTGACCTTTTGGAGAAAGGGTGTAGTGTCTGATGGGGCACAAGGAAAGCCTATAGGGTTCTGGTAATGTTTATTTATCAGATGGTGGTTACACAGGCGTGTTTACTTTGTGAATATTCCTCAAGCTGTATACTTAGGAATTGTGCACTTTTCTGATAGTATGTTATACATCAATTTAAATTTAACAATACATTTTAAGTTTTAATTATTAGTTTTTCAAAGTAACCTATTAATCCTCTGAAAACACGACTTTCATCATTATAGATAGTTTTATTTCTACTCTTCTTACTCCTTCTCAAAAGAAAAAATGAAGCTAAGAGCTTTGCTAAAAGCCAACAATATCTACACTAGAATGTAAGCCCCACTAGGGAAGGAACTAGTTTTTTTTTTTTATTTCTTTTGTGTCTTCCATAAGACTGATCACATAGCTAACCAAGCAATAAGTACCTCGTAAAAAACTTATTTGAATTCCTACAAGAAGTCCTCTAACATTATAATCTTAGTTTTCACAGAGTTCCTAATATTTATTTAGAAATCTCAGTACTACTAATTTTTCCATGTAATGTGTCATGATTTTTTGCAGTATGGCTAATGGACTTTTTGTTTGTTTTTTTTAATGGAGCCAATGGTCTCTAGTGGGTGACACTGACATTGATAAAAGACCAGCAAACGAATACATACTTCTAACCGATGATGTGTATGTACACAGGAAAAGTTCAGACTGCTGGGACCAAATGTAGCAGGAGGCCGGGTAAAGTCCCACAGGGTGGCCATTACAAAAGATTTTCTCAAAAAAGTGGCATCTGTGAAGTGATGGCTGAAGTGTGTTTCCTAGTTTCCTAGGCAAGAGGGTAGGGGAGGAAGTGCATTCATACATTATCTTGTTTACTCCTTCCAGCAGCTGGAGGAAGTAGTTAGGATTTCATTTCACTGCCTGGAGAAACTGAGGTTCAGTGAAATTCAAACAACTTTTCCAAGTTCACACAGCTAGCATGGGGATTAAGGAGTGCACTTGTGGTGATGAGCACCAGGTGATGTATGGGATTGTTTAATTTTATGCACCTAGTTCCCTTGATAGGAAGACCATAATTATCCAAATGAGGAAAGGAGCTAATTACTTTGGCCTAAATTGAGTAGTAATCACACACACACACACACACACACACACACACACACACACACACACACACAGGTTTCAGAAAAGCCAACACTATTCCACGTTTTTCTCACCTAAAACTCCCAGTCTTTGAATTTAACCTTAAGATACTGACAGGGGCCGGGGAGCAGGTAATAAGATTTTTCTTGAATGAAATGTTAAAAATATTTGACGTTATATCTTGTAAATTTGAATTTGGTGAAATTTTAGTTAGAAACATATCAGATACAATTCATGTGTCCAGGAACAACAAAAAAGAGGTCACAGTACTTTACTTCTTAAGCACTCTATTATATCAGAAATGCTTTCCATATATCTTAGGAAGATTCACATCTCAATACATGCAGTTATGCCTTCGACAAGAATTGTAGCATGTTGGGACTCTGTTTCTCATGATTTTTCACAGATGAAACTGTGCTGTTATAAAAGTACATTCTCTCAGCTATTAATCACACATGCCTTAAATAGAAGACATTAACATTTTATAAATAACAATAAAGAATGAAAGCCAGATTTTAAAGCAGCTCCTGCTTAGATGTTTAGGACATTATGTAAACAGCTAGAGACAACAATGAAAACACCATAAAGTTAATTACCACAAATTAAATAAAATAAATTAAAGGCCAGAACTGTTAAACTGTTTCAATGGAATTTGGCTGTGCTCAGATAGTCGCGTTGATGTTAAAGAGCTAGATCTAGAAATATGAACAAAATCATGAAATACTATAAATCCTGACATCTATTTTCAGATTTCTTCTTTCTCCATTACCTTATAACTTGATGGGCTATGAAATAGTTTTGGAGTTTATTTTAAATTTGGAAACAATCTTAGGAGTCGCCTTCTTGTTAGCCCTCATTTTATGGGTGAGAATGCAGCCGTATGGGGATGTGAGTGATTTGTCCAACTCAACACTGGGTTTGTGGACACCCTGGAACCAGAATTCACGTCTCCTGACTCCTGCTAAAGCACAATTTTCCCTAACAAAATTCCTTCCAGGAAATAGTACACCCCGTTCATGAATTCTTTCATGACTTTACTTTCTATCTCTTCTGTGAATCAGTCCTTTTTTCCCTACTTTGTTCTAATAGAGACAATATAACATGATGGTGAAGAGCAAAGACGGTAGGCTCAAGAGGACCTGGGTTCAAGCTGAGGGCTTTGCACCTTCCTGGTCATTGTCCTTAGACATGGGCGGGGGGGAACCAATTCATCCCAGTTTGCCTAGGACTTTCCTGTTTCAAAACTGAAGGTCCTGAGTCTTGACAGCCACCTCAGTCCCATATAAATTAGGTTAGCTATTTACTTAACTCCATAAGCTTGAACTCTTTTATCTGTAAAATATGGATCATCGTCATTCTTATGCCTCATAGTGCTGCTAGGAGATCAAATGAATGAATAACTGTATGAAAATATTCAGCATAGCTCCTAAGCCTGGCTCATCTAAGCCCTCATTTCCATATGGATCCTTTCCTCTTCCACCTCTCCATGTTAGAGATGTAGATTTGAAAGTCTGTAAGACTCAAGTGATATGTAAAGCCAAGAGAGAGAAAAGAGTTTCCTGAGAAACAGGACAAGCAGCTGACTTGTGGAGGGTGGGAATAGCACAGAAAAAAAGAAAGAGAGTGCCTTGAGGCACTTGGTCAGCATAATCAGACAAGAAATGAAAGAATTTCAGGGCAATGGCATGCTTGGAAAAACTTAGTAACAAATTCTACTCTTGAGTCTATAAACACATGCAGATTCCATAAAGGATTTCTTTTTTTATTTTTTTAAATGTTTATTTATTTTTGAGAGACAGAGTATGAGCAGGGGAGGGGTAAGGAGAGAGAGGGAGACACAGAATCTGAAGCAGACTCCAGGCTCTGAGCTGCCAGCACAGAGCCCAACACAGAGCTTGAACTCACAAGCCATGAGATCATGACCTGAGCTGAAGTCGGAAGCTTAACCAACTGAGCCACCCAGGTGTCCCTCCAAAAAGGATTTTTTAAAAGTAAGTAAAAAGAGGAAGTGAGAGTGAGGGGTAAATAGGTATAATACTTTGCTACATGGGATAAGTTTAGAAACATGAAGAATCATCAAAAGAGACAAAAACACCTATAATTACCACATCACTGATATAGACAGTACCATATCTAGCATTTATATCTTTCTAGAAAAAAAAATATCGAAGTGGAATAACATATTGAACAACAAATATCAAAACACCTATCTTTTTCTCACCAATATCTGGCTGAAGTCTTTTTCCCCAGGAGTGAGACAGGCCTGAATCAGGTAGAAATCTTTAGTAATCAGGAGTAGAAAACAAATGCAGAGTGGTGATAGCAAAGAAACTGTGAATGCTGTTCTAGTTCCTAGACACAGGCAGAGGCTACTTGGAATTCAGTCGCAGTGGGAAACCCAGAACTCAGCCCAATTCCCACATCAGGTGCAGGATCAGGACCAGGCCCTGCTGAAAAACCACCAGATGAGAGGAGGCAGAAAATACAACTTCCAAACCATTCTTGGAGCAAGGACTTATCAAAAGCTCTATACTGGGGAGGCAGAAGATATACACATGTCCCACCACCCAGACCAGCCATACCAGCCACTGGCTCAGAGACAGAACTTGAAATATCATCAGTATCACAAGGGCAGGAGCCCCTAGGAACGAACCTAAGACCTGGTTCTGGAATGGAAAACACTGTGTCAACTACAGTACTATGAATCAGAATGCAGTGAGTATAAATAAAACATAAAAATATGATACAACTTCTACTCTACGTAAGCCAGAAAATTATTATAAAATCATTTCAAAATTACAAAACACATGCCCAAAACAAACACTAAGAAAGATACAGTTAATAAAATCAACAACTCTGTAGTAATTCACTCCATCAGAAATGAAAATGATAAAAGAATTTAAAATAAGTAGGTTAAGAATCCACCAAGAGACAGAGGAGGAAATAATATTCCTAAAAATATATATATGAAAATATGAAACAAAGAAGCCAGAAATAAAGACATAAAAAAAATCAGAGCTTTCAGGATAAAAATATATCCCTCTTTTAGGGGCACCTGAGTGGCTCAGTCGGTTGAGTGTCTGACTTTGGCTCAGGTCACAATCTCACGGTTCATGAGTTCAAGCCCCACCTCAGAGTCTCTGCTGTCAGCGTGGAGCCTGCTTTGGATCCTCTGCCCCTCGTGGTCTCTGCACCTCCCCTGTTCACATGCATGTGCTCTCTCTCTCTCTCTCTCTCTCAAAAATAAACATTGAAAAATATATTCTTTGAAAAAATTTTATAAACTCAGTATACAGAATAAAATCTAGACTAGATATGGTATAAGAAAAAATACTGAGGAATTTCCCAGAAGATAACAAAGATATAGATAAAAAGATTAAATAACAAAATTTATAAAACATAGACTAAAAGATCCCAAAATGTGTATAAAAGAAGTTCCAGAAAGGAAAAAAAGAAGAAAAAGAAATGGAAAAAAGCAATGTTTGAAGAGCCAGTATTGAAAAATGACATGAATCTTGAGATTCAAAGTACACTCTGAATGCCAGGCAAGAAGAATAAAAATAAATCTATATCCAGACACTTCTTAGCATCAGGAATGAAGAGGAAAGAGTCATCTGTGCTCACTGTCTCTGATTTCTGTCTTCCCATTCTTTTTTGAACCCACTTTCATCAGGCTTTTGCCCTTACTACTCCATCTAAACTGCTTCTAATGGACTCTGTGATGTGCCAACCACAGCTTCTAGAAGAACTTACTCCCCAACTGCTAGAAATGCACCAGGAGACAGTTCTGTCCCTTCTTGAGACTGCACTGGCTAAGGGAGTCACTTCGTCCAAAATCAGGGTCCTTTCCAGGACAGCCCACTTCCAATGACTAGTCAACATGGAGTTTATGCAGGTCCAGATACCTCACTCTGTCTCAACAGTAAAACTCCTCATGGGATTTGCTGCAACCTTCAATTAGACTGCATCACACCCCAACTTCCTGCCTTCTTCCCTCCCTTTCACAGATGGCAATTATGAAAGTAATTCTTAGCAAACCTCTTACTCATCTCCATCTCAGAGTCTTACTCATCTCCATCTCCTCACAACCTGCCATTCCTTCTATCAAGATCACTGATGACCTTCATGCTATTAAACCCAACTGTCAATTCTTAGCCTTTATCTTGGTTCACCTATCAACTGTATTTTACATATTTCATCACTGACTCATTCTTGAAATGTTTTCTGTATTTGGCTCCTAGGAACCCCCACTGTCCTAGACCTTCTCTTACTTTTTTTTTTTTTAACCTCCTCAGTATTTTTGCTGGTTCCTCCTCATCTCACTGACCTCAAAATATCAAAATGTCCCTAGGCTCAGACCTGGAATCTCTTTTCTTTTCCACTACATATATTTATTTTGTTATGTCATCCAGCCTCATGGCTTTAAATACTATCTCTATGTTTATGATTGGCAAATATGTATTTTCAGCCCAGCCCTCTCTCCTTGGCTAGTTCACATTCCCATTTGAGCATCATAAAGGCATCTCAAATTGTTCATATTGAAAGTGAATTCTAATCTTCCTCTGATAATTTTCCCAACATCAGCAAATGACATCTCCATTCTTCCTGGTACTAAGGCATCCCTGACTCCTTTTTTTTTTTGTACATCCCACATCCTATCCATTAGCGAATCCTAAACCAGCAATACTTTAAAAATTGATTCAGATCTGATAGCTAAGCACTACCTTTGCTATTAACACTCTAGTCCAAACCATTACTATCTCCCACCTAGCTTATTAAAGTATCTCTAACTGGCCCCACTCTGCTCCCTGCCTCTATCCTATAATCTATTTTCAACCCAGCAACCAGAGCTATCCCACTAAGTCAGATCATGCCCTGCATTCAAAACCCACTGGTGGCTCACACAGCCCTACATTATCGGTTACCTCACTAACCTAATTTATTACCCCAACCCTTTGCTCACTCTCCTGGAACTACACTGCTTTCCTGGTTGCCCTAGCCAGACAAGGCTTGCATCTGACCTCAAGACATTTACATTTGCTATTTGCTATGTCTGAAATGTTCTTCCTTCAGATCTTCACAAGGTACCAAACCCTCACTTCTTGCAGGTGTGTACTCAAATGTACCCTCTGAGCAAGGACTTCACCAGCCACCTATATACAATTGTGATCCCACCTCGCACAGCCCTCCCTTGCTCCCTCCTTGACTTACTTTCCTCCTTAGCACTAATACTATTTAGCATACCATGTGTTTTACTTGTGGCAGGGCAGAAACTGCTAGCTGACCCCCAAATGTGTTTTCTCTTCTTTCCTTCAGCCCACAGTTGAACTACTTTTCCCAGGCACCCTTGAAGTTAAATGTGAACAAGTGACTTCATCCTAGCCATGAGAATATGGGCCAAAGTGGTAAGTGCCATCTCCCAGGCTAGCCCTTAGAAACCTCCCATGCTGGGGTGCCTGGGTAGCTCAGTCAGTTAAGCGGCCAACTCTTGGTTTCGGCTCAGGTCACGATCTCACAGTTTGTGAGTTCAAGCCCAACATGAGGCTCTGCACTGACAGTGTGGAGCCTACTTAGGATTCTCTCTCCCTCTCTCTCTGCCCCTCTCTCCCTCTCTCTCTCTAAATAAATAAACTTAAAAAAAAAAAAAAAAAAAAAAAAAAAACAAAACAAAAAACCTCCCATGCCAGGGCGCCTGGATGGCTCAGTCAGTAAGCATCCAACTCTTGGTTTCAGCTCAGGTCACAATCTCACAGTTTGTGAGTTTGAGCCCCTCACCAGGCTCTGCGCTGACAGTGCAGAGCATGCTTCGAATCCTCTCTCTCTCCCTCTCTCTCTCTGCCCCTCCCACTTTATCTTTCTCTCAAAATAAATACTAAACTTTAGGGGGAAAAAAAAACTCCCATGTAATCCTCCACAATCTTTTCCCTCTCTGGCTGCTAGACTGTTGGTGACCCCAGCACAGCATCAGAACTAAATGTTAAAGATGACATGGTCACAAAGTAGAAGAAGCCTATATCTTGAGAACTCCCTAACTAGGAGCATCCATAACAGACAGTGTGAAAAATAAAAAATAAAATCTCAAAATATTAAGCCAATTATAATCAGGTGTTTAATTTATTACAATGGCTAGCTTTATCTTAGCTAATACACTCACTTGTTAGACTGTAAGATCTTTGAGTGCAGGGAATTTTTACTGCTTTGTACACTGATGAATACCCAGTGCCTAGAGCACTAACTGTCGTCAATCAATAAATATTTGAAGAATAATGAAAAAGTGAATTTAAAAGAACATAAATTCCACATAGAGAAAAGATAGGTCATATAGAAAAGAATGACAGCTTAGGCAAAAGCTCTAATCAGCAATGACAGTTGACAGAAGATAATATCTTAGAATATTAAAGGAAAGTAACAATAAACATAAAATTCAGAGTCAATATAAACTATCATATAAAAGTGAGAAGAAAATAAGGACTTTGAGAAGTATTAAGTCTAAGAAATCTTCACATACATACACGTACACACACAGATCCCCCTAAAATGAGGGACATACTTCAGTTAACAGACATACTTCAGTTAAGAAGAAAGTGAGTCTGGGGGCACCTGGGTGGCTCAGTTGGTTAAGCGTCCAACTAAAGCTCAGGTCATGATCTCGCGGTTTGTGAGTTCGAGCCCCACCTCGGGCTCTGCGCTGACAGCTCAGAGCCTGGAGCCTGTTTTGGATTCTGTGTCTCCCTCTCTCTCTGCCCCTCCCCTGCTCATGCTCTGTGTCTCCCTGTCTCTCAATAATAAATAAATGTTGGAGAAGAAGAAGAAGAAAGTGAGTCTGAAAGGAATGAATGGAATGCAATAAAAAATATATAAGCACAGAAATATGATAATGTTTATAAATATAAATAACTATTACCTACAAAATATTATGAGTAGTTAATATGGGTTTTTTCCCATGGGAAACTAATTATTTTAGTGTGATTTATTTATTTATTTATTTATTTATTTATTTATTTTGAGAGAGAGCATGAGTGGGGAAGAGAAGAGAGAGAGGAGGACAGAGAATCTGAAGCTGGCTCTGTGCTAAGAGGCTGACAGCAGTAAGCCTGATGTGGGGCTCCAACTCACAAACTGTGAGATCACGATTTGAGCCAAAGTCAAATGCTCAACCAACTGAGTCACCCAGGCACCCCAATGTGAAACTAAAAATTTTAATATAATAACCAGGAAGGGTGCAGGGATGACCCAGAAGGGAGCAGTTTTCAGTGGATTAAAAGTTCAGGGCTCTTGTCTTGCTTAAGAGGAGAATAAATATACTGAGTAGTTTTTTAAAAAATTAGAGGCATATATTTCCAATAACATATTAAGGATGACTTCTACTAGAACAGCAATATAACATAGAGCTCTGAAACTATCAGAGGAATAATATATAATTACTGAAAACTCTATCGAGCCAAAAGAAGGCAGTAGAATGAAAAAAAAAAGCAAAGAAAAAAAATTCAAATGGGAACCTAAAATAAGATGGTAAAATAAATATAAATTATTAATATTTATAAGTGCCATAAATATAAGTAGATTACACCCATCTTTGAATAGACAAAGATTATAGAATGTAAAAAAATTTAACTAAAGGGTTTGTTTTAAAAGGTAGACTTAAAACCAAAGAACACAGAAAGATTGGAAATTCATGAAAAATATTTACCTACATATAATAACCAAAAAAAGCTATTATAACACTAATACTACATTAGATCAGACATTAGTCCAAAACAGACATTAGAGCAAAATTATTAATAGGAATGAAGAGGTACACTAAATCATGGTTAAGGAAACAATGCTTCAAGAAGTAGGATGATCATGAATTTGTACATGCCTAACAAAATAGGTCCAAACTTTTCAGTAATAAAATTACAACGAAAAAATGTTAAAACAATTAGAGAGGGAGATTTTAACACACCACTATTATAAACATGGATCAAGTACATACAGAATGATAAGGATATAGATTTAACATTAGATGCTTGATGTAATATATGTTTTTAGAATCCTGCACAAATAAAAAATATACATTCTTTTCAAACACATATAAGGCATTTAAAACTTTCTTCCATACACTAAGTCACATGTAATGTCCCAATAAATGTTAAATATTTGAATAATACAATTGTTACAAATCAACAGTAAAGACAGTTTTTTTTAAGTGTACTCCTGAATAACTAACTGATTAAAGAGGACATCAAAAAGAGAATTATGAAATATTTAGAACAGGAAGTAAATGGAAACACCACAAGTTAAACTTGTGGAGGAATGCAGGCAAAGTAGAATCAAGAAGTAAATGTATTGCCTTAAATGTATTTATTAAATGAAACAAGTATTTAAAACAGCAATGCAGGGGCGCCTGGGTGGCTCAGTCAGTTAATCATACGACTTCAGCTCAGGTCATGATCTCACGGTTTGTGAGTTCGAGCTCCACATTGGGCTCTGTGTGGGCAGCTAGGAGCCTGGAGCCTGCTTCAAATTCTGTGTCTCCCTCTCTCTCTGCCCCACCCCCACTCACATTCTGTCTCTTTCTCAAAAATAAATATTCAAAAAAAATTTTTTAAATAAAAAAATAAAATAGCTATTCAACTTTAACACACATAAAGCAAAATTTATTAAATTCAAAGAAAGTAGAAGAAACTAATAAAGAGCAAAAATGAATATAATAGAAAACCACCACAAAAAATGAAAAAGTAGAGATTATCACCAAAATCAAAAACAAGTCCTTTGTAAATACTGACAATATCTACAAGCCTCTAGGTACCACAAAAAGAAAGATGGGGGTGGGGGAGAAGAAGAGGAGGAGGAGGAGGAAACAGAGTGGGGAGGGAGGGAGGAAGGAAGGTGGGGGAGAAAGGGAGGAAGAAAGAAAGAAAGAAGAGAGGGAGAGGGTGGGAAGAAAGGACAGATGGACAAATAAGCAATATTAGGAACAAAAGGAAAGGCTGAAGAGGATGGGGAGGGTAATCTAGATTTGTTAGAGTACTGGAGGAACCAAACAGGCCCAGGTAAGGCAGAAAAGTGAGGAAGACTCAAAACACCCAGGAGCAGCATGAAGGCACTGAATTCTATAGTGGAGAAGAAATCACATAAAATAAGGAAAAAAAAAAAAAAAACACAGAAAAGAGCATGAAACGCACTAAAGGAAGAAGCAAGTGTAGAGCAGCATAAGGTAACCATATGCTAGCTCTTCAAGTATTTTCCTTTCTAAGTAGAAAACTAGCATTACATAAAATAAAATCCATTTAGAAAATGACTTTATTAAGAACTATTTATGCAAAATTATAATAATATAGCAGAAGGCTGAGAGTGAACTTAATTGTTCTTTTATACATCTGAGTAGCGCATTGACAGAAATCAAGGTATTCATTAAGAAAGGATGAACTGGGAGCTGGAGCTCCTCAGTGGCTCTGCTGGTTAAGCACCCGACTCTTAATCTCAGCTCAGGTCATGATCTCACGGTTCATGAAATCTAGCCCTGTACAGAGCCCTGCATGCAGCCCTGTCAGGCTCTGCGCTGACAGCATGGGGCCTGCTTAAGGTTCTCTCACTCCCTCTGTCTCTCTCTCTCTCTGCACCTCAAAAAAAAAAAAAAAAAAAAAAAGAACAGCTGATGTTCCTCCAAAGAAAAATCCCACATCCAACTACCCACTAAGGGTCTGGTTCCTGATTTCATGTGCAACGAAACACCTTTTAGGTATGAAACACTGATCATTTTGTTTCATTTTTATTAAATAAAAATAATAAAACCACCAATGAACTCTGTGTTGTATTTATGTATTTTACTTACATGTATGTATGAATTTATATTTTATATTCCTGAGATATTATTCAAAACAGTAGGTTAGGTATAACTGTGAAGTCAATCTAAAATATAAAAATCCATATTTGCCTACATATTCTTGAGAAATGTTCTTCCCCCTTGTAGATATCTTTTCTCTGCACAGTGCTCTTGACCTATACTCAAAGGCTTTTATATTTTAATAGGGGAAAATACATCAAGAAATTGATCACTTGCCTTTAAGGAATTTGTATAAGAAAATATCAGGTATTAGCAGACAGAGAATTTTGCTAAGTCTTGTAAAACAAGCTTTCCCAGTAGCCCTAAAATCACAAAATACAGAACTGTTACTGTCAATTCCATGGACCCATGCCTATGTCAATTCCAATGCCTATGATATAGGCCAGGATGTGAAAATGAGTAAGAGTGTTTAGAGCCAAATAATACACTAATTCAGCTCTTCCTTCACACATGGCCTTATTACTCAACATTGGAAAAAAAATCCTAACAATCTCTCTTAATCATGGATCTACAGTTAGTTCTGTCCCACCCTTTATCCACAGGGGACACTTCTTTTTTTTTTTTTTTTTTTTAATTTTTTTTTCAACGTTTTTTTATTTATTTTTTTTGGGACAGAGAGAAACAGAGCATGAACGGGGGAGGGGCAGAGAGAGAGGGAGACACAGCATCGGAAACAGGCTTCAGGCTCCGAGCCATCAGCCCAGAGCCTGACGCGGGGCTCGAACTCACAGACCGCAAGATCGTGACCTGGCTGAAGTCGGACACTTAACCGACTGCACCACCCAGGCACCCCAACAGGGGACACTTCTAAGACTCCCAATGGATGACTGAAACAGTGGATACTACCAAACCCTGTAATACTCTGTTTTTTCCTATACCTACATATCTATGATAAAGTTTAATTACAAATTAGGCACATTAAAAGATTAAACAACAATAATAAAATAGAACAATTATGACAATATACTGTAGTGAAAGTTAGGTGAATATAATCTCTCAAAATATCTTATCATACTGGACTCACCTTCTTCTTATGATGATGTGAGAAAATAAAACGCCTACATGATGAGAGGAAGTGAAGTGAATGATGTTAGACATTGAGATGGAGCATTTTTTGAACCATTTTTTTTATTTTTTAATATATGAAATTTATTGTCAAATTGGTTTCCATACAACACCCAGTGCTCATCCCAACAGGTGCCCTCCTCAATACCCATCACCCACCCTCCCCTCCCTCCCACCCCCCATCAACCCTCAGTTTGTTCTCAGTTTTTAACAGTCTTTTATGCTTTGGCTCTCTCCCACTCTAACCTCTTTTTTTTTTTTTTTTTCTTTTTTCCTCCCCCTCCCCCATGGGTTCCTGTTAAGTTTCTCAGGATCCACATAAGAGTGAAACCATGTGGTATCTGTCTTTTTCTGTATGGCTTATTTCACTTAGCATCACACTCTCCAGTTCCATCCACGTTGCTACAAAAGGCCATATTTCATTTTTTCTCATTGCCACGTAGTATTCCATTGTGTATATATACCACAATTTCTTTAGCCATTCATCAGTTGATGGACATTTAGGCTCTTTCCATAATTTGGCTATTGTTGAGAGTGCTGCTATGAACATTGGGGTACAAGTGCCCCTATGCATCAGTACTCCTGTATCCCTTGGATAAATTCCTAGCAGTGCTATTGCTGGGTCATAGGGTAGGTCTATTTTTAATTTTCTGAGGGACCTCCACACTGCTTTCCAGAGAGGCTGCACCAGTTTGCATTCCCACCAACAGTGCAAGAGGGTTCCCGTTTCTCCACATCCTCTCCAGCATCTATAGTCTCCTGATGTGTTCATTTTGGCCACTCTGACTGGCGTGAGGTGATACCTGAGTGTGGTTTTGATTTGTATTTCCCTGATAAGGAGCGACACTGAACATCTTTTCATGTGCCTGTTGGCCATCCGGATGTCTTCTTTAGAGAATTGTCTATTCATGTTTTCTGCCCATTTCTTCACTGGGTTATTTGTTTTTCGGGTGTGGAGTTTGGTGAGCTCTTTATAGATTTTGGATACTAGCCCTTTGTCCGATATGTCATTTGCAAATACCTTTTCCCATTCCGTTGGTTGCCTTTTAGTTTTGTTGGTTGTTCCCTTTGCTGTGCAGAAGCTTTTTATCTTCATAAGGTCCCAGTAATTCACTTTTGCTTTTAATTCCCTTGCCTTTGGGGATGTGTCGAGGAAGAGATTGCTACGGCTGAGGTCAGAGAGGTCTTTTCCTGCTTTCTCCTCTAAGGTTTTGATGGTTTCCTGTCTCACATTTAGGTCCTTTATCCATTTTGAGTTTATTTTTGTGAAGGGTGTGAGAAAGTGGTCTAGTTTCAACCTTCTGCATGTTGCTGTCCAGTTCTCCCAGCACCATTTGTTAAAGAGGCTGTCTTTTTTCCATTGGATGTTCTTTCCTGCTTTGTCAAAGATTAGTTGGCCATACGTTTGTGGGTCTAGTTCTGGGGTTTCTATTCTATTCCATTGGTCTATGTGTCTGTTTTTGTGCCAATACCATGCTGTCTTGATGATGACAGCTTTGTAGTAGAGGCTAAAGTCTGGGATTGTGATGCCTCCTGCTTTGGTCTTCTTCTTCAAAATTCCTTTGGCTATTCGGGGCCTTTTGTGGTTCCATATGAATTTTAGCATTGCTTGTTCTAGTTTCGAGAAGAATGCTGGTGCAATTTTGATTGGGATTGCATTGAATGTGTAGATAGCTTTGGGTAGTATTGACAATTTGACAATATTTATTTTTCCAATCCATGAGCAGGGAATGTCTTTCCATTTCTTTAAATCTTCTTCAATTACCTTCATAAGCTTTCTATAGTTTTCAGCATACAGATCCTTTACATCTTTGGTTAGATTTATTCCTAGGTATTTTATGCTTCTTGGTGCAATTGTGAATGGGATCAGTTTCTTTATTTGTCTTTCTGTTGCTTCCTTGTTAGTGTATAAGAATGCAACTGATTTCTGTACATTGATTTTGTATCCTGCAACTTTGCTGGATTCATGTATCAATTCTAGCAGACTTTTGGTGGAGTCTATCGGATTTTCCATGTATAATATCATGTCATCTGCAAAAAGCGAAAGCTTGACTTCATCTTTGCCAATTTTGATGCCTTTGATTTCCTTTTGTTGTCTGATTGCTGATGCTAGAACTTCCAGCACTATGTGAAACAACAGCGGTGAGAGTGGGCATCCCTGTCGTGTTCCTGATCTCAGGGAAAAAGCTCTCAGTTTTTCCCCGTTGAGGATGATGTTAGCTGTGCGCTTTTCATAAATGGCTTTTATGATCTTTAAGTATGTTCCTTCTATCCCGACTTTCTCAAGGGTTTTTATTAAGAAAGGGTGCTGGAGGGGCGCCTGGGTGGCGCAGTCGGTTAAGCGTCCGACTTCAGCCAGGTCACGATCTCGCGGTCCGTGAGTTCGAGCCCCGCGTCAGGCTCTGGGCTGATGGCTCGGAGCCTGGAGCCTGTTTCCGATTCTGTGTCTCCCTCTCTCTCTGCCCCTCCCCCGTTCATGCTCTGTCTCTCTCTGTCCCAAAAATAAATAAACGTTGAAAAAAAAATTTAAAAAAAAAAAAAAAAAAAAAAAAAAAAAAAGAAAGGGTGCTGGATTTTGTCAAAGGCCTTTTCTTCATCGATTGACAGGATCATATGGTTCTTCTCTTTTTTTTTGTTAATGTGATGTATCACGTTGATTGATTTACGAATGTTGAACCTGCCCTGCATCCCAGGAATGAATCCCACTTGATCATGGTGAATAATTCTTTTTATATGCCGTTGAATTCGATTTGCTAGTATCTTGTTGAGAATTTTTGCATCCATATTCATCAGGGATATTGGCCTGTAGTTCTCTTTTTTTACTGGGTCTCTGTCTGGTTTAGGAATCAAAGTAATACTGGCTTCATAGAATGAGTCTGGAAGTTTTCCTTCCCTTTCTATTTCTTGGAATAGCTTGAGAAGGATAGGTATTATCTCTGCTTTAAACGTCTGGTAGAACTCCCCTGGGAAGCCATCTGGTCCTGGACTCTTATTTGTTGGGAGATTTTTGATAACCGATTCAATTTCTTCGCTGGTTATGGGTCTGTTCAAGCTTTCTATTTCCTCCTGATTGAGTTTTGGAAGAGTGTGGGTGTTCAGGAATTTGTCCATTTCTTCCAGGTTGTCCAATTTGTTGGCATATAATTTTTCATAGTATTCCCTGATAATTGTTTGTATCTCTGAGGGATTGGTTGTAATAATTCCATTTTCATTCATGATTTTATCTATTTGGGTCATCTCCCTTTTCTTTTTGAGAAGCCTGGCTAGAGGTTTGTCAATTTTGCTTATTTTTTCAAAAAACCAACTCTTGGTTTCATTGATCTGCTCTACAGTTTTTTTAGACTCTATATCGTTTATTTCTGCTCTGCTCTTTATTATTTCTCTTCTTCTGCTGGGTTTAGGCTGCCTTTGCTGTTCTGCTTCTATTTCCTTTAGGTGTGCCCTTAGATTTTGTATTTGGGATTTTTCTTGTTTCTTGAGATAGGCCTGGATTGCAATGTATTTTCCTCTCAGGACTGTCTTCGCTGCATCCCAAAGCATTTGTACTAGTGTATTTTTATTTTCGTTTGTTTCCATATATTTTTAAATTTCTTCTCTAATTGCCTGGTTGACCCACTCACTCGTTAGTAGGGTGTTCTTTAACCTCCATGCTTTTGGAGGTTTTCCAGACTTTTTTCTGTGGTTGATTTCAAGCTTCATAGCATTGTGGTCTGAAAGTATGCATGGTATAATTTCAATTCTGGTAAACTTATGAAGGGCTGTTTTGTGACCCAGTATATGATCTATCTTGGAGAATGTTCCATGTGCACTCGAGAAGAAAGTATATTCTGTTGCTTTGGGATGCAGAGTTCTAAATATATCTGTCAAGTCCATCTGATCCAATGTCTCATTCAGGGCCCTTGTTTCTTTATTGACCATGTGTCTAGATGATCTATCCATTTCTGTAAGTGGGGTGTTAAAGTCCCCTGCAATTACCACATTCTTATCAATAAGGTTGCTTATGTTTATGAGTAGTTGTTTTATATATTTGGAGGCTCCGGTATTCGGCGCATAGACATTTATAATTGTTAGCTCTTCCTGATGGATAGACCCTGCAATTATTATATAATGTCCTTCTTCATCTCTTGTTACAGCCTTTAATTTAAAGTCTAGTTTGTCTGATATAAGTATGGCTACTCCAGCTTTTTTTGGCTTCCAGTAGCATGATAAATAGTTCTCCATCCCCTCAGTCTCAATCTAAAGGTGTCCTCAGGTCTAAAATGAGTCTCTTGTAGACAGCAAATAGATGGGTCTTGTTTTTTTATCCATTCTGATACCCTATGTCTTTTGGTTGGAGCATTTAATCCATTTACATTCAGTGTTATTATAGAAAGATACGGGTTTAGAGTCATTGTGATGTCTGTATGTTTTATGCTTGTAGTGATGTCTCTGGTACTTTGTCTCACAGGGTCCCCCTTAGGATCTCTTGTAGGGCTGGTTTAGTGGTGACAAATTCCTTCAGTTTTTGTTTGTTTGGGAAGACCTTTATCTCTCCTTCTATTCTAACTGACAGACTTGCTGGATAAAGGATTCTCGGCTGCATATTTTTTCTGTCTAGCACACTGAAAATCTCGTGCCAATTCTTTCTGGCCTGCCAAGTTTCAAAAGAGAGATCAGTCACGAGTCTTATAGGTCTCCCTTTATATGTGAGGGCACGTTTACCCCTTGCTGCTTTCAGAATTTTCTCTTTATCCTTGTATTTTGCCAGTTTCACTATGATATGTCGTGCAGAAGATCGATTCAAGTTACGTCTGAAGGGAGTTCTCTGTGCCTCTTGGATTTCAATGCCTTTTTCCTTCCCCAGTTCAGGGAAGTTCTCAGCTATGATTTCTTCAAGTACCCCTTCAGCACCTTTCCCTCTCTCTTCCTCCTCTGGGATACCAATTATGCATATATTATTTCTTTTTAGTGTATCACTTAGTTCTCTAATTTTCCCCTCATACTCCTGGATTTTTTTTATCTCTCTTTTTCTCAGCTTCCTCTTTTTCCATAACTTTATCTTCTAGTTCACCTATTCTCTCCTCTGCCTCTTCAATCCAAGCCGTGGTGGTTTCCATTTTGTTTTGCATTTCATTTAAAGCGTTTTTCAGCTCCTCGTGACTGTTCCTTAGTCCCTTGATCTCTGTAGCAAGAGATTCTCTGCTGTCCTCTATACTGTTTTCAAGCCCAACGATTAATTTTATGACTATTATTCTAAATTCACTTTCTGTTATATTATTTAAATCCTTTTTGATCAGCTCATTAGCTGTTGTTATTTCCTGGAGATTCTTCTGAGGGGAATTCTTCCGCTTGGTCATTTTGGATAGTCCCTGGAGTGGTGAGGACCTGCAGGGCACTTCCCCTGTGCTGTGGTGTATAACTGGAGTTGGTGGGCGGGGCCGCAGTCCGACCTGATGTCTGCCCCCAGCCCACCGCTGGGGCCACAGTCAGACTGGTGTGTGCCTTCTCCTCCCCCTCCTAGGGGCGGGATTCACTGTGGGGTGGCGTGGCCCGTCTGGGCTACTTGCACACTGCCAGGCTTGTGATGCTGGGGATCTGGCGTATTAGCTGGGGTGGGAAGGCAAGGTGCACAGGGGCAGGAGGGGCAGGAATAGCTCGCTTCTCCTTTGGTGATCCACTTCAGGAGGGGCCCTGTGGCAGCGGGAGGGAGTCAGATCCGCTGCCGGAGGTTTGGCTCCGCAGAAGCACAGAGTTGGGTGTTTGCGCGGAGCGAGCAAGTTCCCTGGCAGGAACCGGTTCTCTTTGGGATTTTGGCTGGGGGATGGGCGGGGGAGATGGCGCTGGCGAGCGCCTTTGTTCCCCACCAAACTGAGCTCTGTCGCCTGGGGGCTCAGCAGCTCTCCCTCCCTTTGTCCTCCAGCCTTCCTGCTTTCTGAGCAGAGCTGTTAACTTATGACCTCCCAGATGCTAAGTCGTGCTTGCTGTCGGAACACAGTCCGTCAGGCCCCTCCGCTTTTGCAAGCCAGACTCGGGGGCTCTGCTTGGCCGGCGAGCCGCCCCTCCGCCGCGGCTCCCTCCCGCCAGTCCGTGGAGCGTGCACCGCCTCACCGCCCTTCCTACCCTCTTCTGTGGGCCTCTCGTCTGCGCTTGGCTCCGGCAACTCCGTTCTGCTAATCCTCTGGTGGTTTTCTGGGCTTTTTAGGCAGGTGTAGGTGGAATCTAAGTGATCAGCAGGACGCGCGGTGAGCCCAGCGTCCTCCTACGCCGCCATCTTCCCCAAAAGCCGAAGATGGAGCATTAAGTTACTATTAACCTTGTAGCAATAAGTCAGAAGGATGATCATCTGCTCCCAGAACATAGTTGATTGACAACCAGTAACTGAAACCACAGAAAACAAACCCAGGATAAAAGGGACTACCATATTCACACTCCTCTTTTGCTCAAGATGTCAATGTTTATAAAATAATATGATAATAAAGAACCCAAAGAGGTAAGTCCAACTCCCAAGTCTTGATGCTCTCACTTAGGCATGGCACACAAGAACCCATTTCTGATTCCCACCACAAGCACCCTGCGCATTCCTCCCTTGCTCAGTTTCGTTCATTCTGTTTTTGCCACCTAGGTATCAAATTTGCTATATCCCAAAAAGCAAACAATCCTGATTTTCCTTAGAGGAACATATCAAACGCCTCCTCCTCCACAAGTTGGCTCTTATTCTCCACATTGGAAGTCTTCCTTCTGTCCTCAGAACCCCACAGCCCTTCCAGTATCCCTCATTTATGACACTTGTTCTTCTAAATCTTGTATTGTGGTTATTTGTGTGCAGATGTTATTTCCCCCATTACACTACAAAAGTCTCAAGGATAATATTTCTGTCTGAGTTATCATAATATCCATCAGTTCCTAGGAAAGTTCCCTAAATAAAGTAAATTGATTGTAGCAATTAATTATGGTAATTTTATTAGTAGTACAAAAAGCCAGTTCCCCAGAAATATATGTACCAAAACTAGGTTTAGCTGCTGACTTCTTATATGACATCACCCATTTTCTGGGACCTCAATTTCCCAAACATATAGCATTAAATAATAATGGAAAAAAGTTTTTAACTTATAAAATTTATGAAAAAAGTTACCCACTATATAAAGTGAAAATCAAGTACCTTAGAATTAAAGTGGATGTTATTATAAGTATTCCCAAAAGAAGAAGTCTGACAGCTTACAGTAAGAAACTAAGGAATTGATCTCCATTAATAAGACTCAATCATCAAGTAGGACAATATATACAGGGAAAGAGGTAACACAAAAAAGGGAAAGACACAAGAGCAAGACCTCACAATTTTTTTAATTGATAATAAAAGGTATAAGTTCCCAAAATCAACTTTATGATTAAAGGATAAAATATCTAGGCATGGTTCTTCAGGAAAAAACAGTAACAAAAAAGAAGATACAGGATAATGGATGTCGAATTTAAGGAGGACAGATAAAATTAATCAGTCTAGCCAAATAAGAAGTAATTCAATGGCATTTTTCACAGAAATAGAATAAAAAGCCCTAAAATTTGTTTGAAAACATAAAAGATCCCATATACCCAAAGCAATCTTGAAAAAGAAGAACAAAGTCTGAACATCATGCTTCCTGATTTCAAACTATACTACAAAGCTACAGCAATCAAAATAGTATGGTATTGGCATAAAAGCAGACACATAGATCAATAGAACAGAATAGAGAGTTCAGAAATAAACCCACGTATATAAGGCCAATAAATTTACAACAAAGGAAGCAAGAATATACAATGGGGAAAGGACAGTCTCTTCAATAAATGGTGCTGGGAAAACTGGACAACTACACACAGAAGAATGAAATTGGACCACTACCTTACATCCAACAGAAAAATTAACTCAAAATAGATCAAAAACTTGAATGTAAGACCTGAAACCCTACATCCAGAAGAAAACATAGGCAATACTTCTTTGACATTGGTCTTGGCTATGATTTTTTAGATTTGACACCAAAAGCACAGGCAACAGAAGCAAAACTCAACAAGTGAGACTACATCAAACTAAAAAGCTTCTGTACAGCAAAGGAAACCATCAAGGAAATGAAAAGACTATGTACTGATTGGGATAAAATATTTGCAAATAATATATCTAACAAGGGGTTATATCCAAAGTATATTAAAAATGCAAAAACCTCAACAGCAAAAACAAAAACAACAAAACAAAACAAAACAAAAACAAAAACAAAAACAAAAAAATATTGATTTAAAAATGGGCAGAGGATCTGAAAAGACATTTTTCCAAAGACATACAGATGGCCAACAGGTACATAAAAAGGTACTCAACCTCACCAATCATCAGGAAAATGCAAATCAAAACCATCATGAGGTATCACCTCATACCTGTGTGAATGGCTATTATCAAAAAGACAAGAAATAGAAAGTGTTAGAGAGGATGTGGAGAAAAAGGAACCCTTGTGCAATGTTGGTGGGAATGTAAATTAGTGCGGCCACTGTGGAAAACAGTATTGAGGTTCCTCAAAAACTTAAAAATAGCATTACCATGTGATCCAGCTCTTCCACTTTTGGGTATTAACCCGAAGAAAACTAAAACACTAACTCAAAAAGATATATACATCCCTATGTTCACTGCAGCATTATTTACAATAGCCAAGACACAGAGGCAACCTAAGTGTCCATTGATAGATCAACAGATAAAGAAAATGTGGTGTATATATAATACAATGGAATATTATTCAGCAATAAAAAAGGAAATTTTGCCATTAGCAACAACACAGATTAAAGGCATTATGCTAAAGGAAAAGAGTCAGACAGAAAAAGACAAATACCATATGATCTTACTTACATGTGGGAATCTAAAACAAACAAAACTAGGGGCACCTGGGTGGTTCGGTCGGTTAAGCATCTGACTTTGGCTCAGATCATGATCTCATGGTTCATGAGTTCAAGCCCCACGTCGGGCTCTGTGCTGACAGCTCAGGGCCTGGAGCCTGCTTGGGATTCTGTGTCTCCCTCTGTCTCTGCCCCTCCCCCCACTTGCATTCTATCTCTCTCTCTCAAAAATAAATAAACATTTAAATTAAAAATAAATAAATAAAACAAACAAAACTGAACTGACAGATACAGAGAACAGACTGGTGGTTGTTAGAGGCAGGGGGCGGGGTGAGGGGAGTGGTGTAAAATGGGTGAAGAGAGTCAAAAGGTACAAACTTCCAGTTACCAAAAAAATAAGACATGGGGACATACATGTACAGCATGGTGACTATAGTTAATAACACTGTATTGTATTTTCACTAGTTGTTAAGAAAGTAGATCTTAAAAGTTCTCATTACAAGTAAAAAAAAATTGTATGCATGGTGATGGAAGTTTATTAACTGTGATCATTTTGCAATATATACAAATATTGGATGTTATACACCTGAAACTAACATAACGTTATATGTCAATTATATCTCAATTTTTAAAAAGTAATAAGGTAGGGCACCTGGGTGGGCATCTGACTTTTGATTTTGGCTCAGGTCATGATCCCAGAGTTGTGGGATCAAGCCCCACATCAGGCTCCACATTGAGCATGGAGCCTGCTTAAGACTCACTCTCTCTCTCTCTCTCTCTCTCTCTCTCCCCCCTGACCCTCCCCCCCAACTCATGCTCTCTCTCTCTCTCAAATTAAAATGTAAAAAAGGAGTAGTAAGGAGTAGTATCCTACACTACGATAATTTTAAGTAAAATATTAAGAAAAACTATATGGTGATTTTTAAAAATTGTATATAATTTTATACACAATTGCTTACCCAACATAACAGGAGATGTTCCTCAATGATGGAGAAATTCAGGAATATGTTACATATTGTTTAAAAAACAATGAACAGAATAAGATCATATTTGGAGAACGATCCTTCTAAGTCAGCCTTGCAAGTTTCTCTTCATAGACAAGGCAGATGAAATGAAGGGTGGTTTAAAAGACAACACCAAAATCCAGTCTGGGGAAAAAAGTTATTTCTTCCAGGTTTCATATTCAAATTACCAGTAATTACGGCATTGTACTTCACCACAAACTATATCGAACTCTTGATAAAAACAGTTACCAAGCATTTTATTTCATCTTCTGTGAGGTAGCACTAAAGGCTAATTGAAAAGGACAGTCTTACTTCATTACAATGTGAGCACTTAGGACAAAGGCTGAGGTATTTCTATAGCTCTGCTCATCTGGCCATCTCTACGAGGCAGTCAATGCCACCATAGGAGAATTATATTTAATTGCCTTGTTATTTAATAAGTTTTAGGTATAGTTTCACATGAGGGATTAGTTCTAGTTCAGATTAATTTATTAAAAGCCTATTCAGTTGTAATTTAATGATAAGGTTCTCCACAGATCTCTACAACCTCTAACCGACAAATCCCAAAATACTTTTTTATTTAAATCACCTTTCCTAATTACTCCTATTAGGGGATCTCAGAGATGTTCTTCTCTGTCCCACACAGCAATTTTCAGTAGCAGATTTAGTAAAATTGTTAGATTTAAATACATATACACATGAAGTGCAAGCACACTCACACACACACACACACACACACACACACGCATACACACACACTAGGCCCATGCTCTGATAACACCATCTGAAGTAAAATCACAAAGGCTATTGAGTTTCAATGAGTGAAGTTTAAATATAATTAAATCTTATTTAATATTTGCCTTTATCGTAAAAATATGATGGCTTCCTATTTATACAGAATCTGTCATCTTCACTGTCATCATCAGAAAGCAGTGAGATGGACAGTACATCATGCTGCTACTGTACTGATTAGCAAGACTTACATAACATCACAAAGAACAAACAAACGTTCGGAGTCCTTGCAGACTGTTATATTTTTGCATGTTGAGTTTAGCGTCCATGTGAAAATACACAGAAGAGGTGGGATGTTAAGAAGCTCCAAAAGGAGGAAAAGAGGCTTAGAGAACCACAAAAGCCAAGGTGTTCCTTCCCTAAAATGGAACATCAGAGAGAATCTCACAGAGGTTTGTAAAATAGGAGTAATCAGTGTGGGAAACCCCCAGAGCACCATCTTTACTATGCAAAACCCTTTCCATCAAGGCTTTATGGAATATCCACAAAGATGCTCTGCACTTAGTACTAATAATATCAATTTCTTTAGATAAGGACACTGCTGCTCAGAGAGGTAACTTCTTCAAAGCCAAAGATCTGGAAGAGCCAGGATTCAACCCAAGATCCTCTGACTCAAAAATGCAAGCTCTTAACCATTGGGCTTACTGCCTCTTTCCATGAAAGGAATGAGAGAAACTCTCACAGAAAGATGCAAAGCCTGAAGAATCAGAAACTCATTTTTTTCAATCTAGAAGATTCTCCACAATGAGGAAAAAAAGGTAAGAGCAGAAAGTATTTGGTCATGTCAGTGGTAGAGTTGAGCAATATGTCCTACTTGCCAGGGAAAGGATGCATTTTCCTCAAAACAAAAAAAATCCAGATTTATCCAAAGAGGAGGTTAAATGAGGATGCTACTGTGTCCCCTAGTGCAGAACCAGGCACCATAGATGTCATAGCTGGATAAAAGCTTCACATCTTACAAGTGTTTTTTTTAACAAAATTAACAAGTCCCAAGCTACATATCTCTGGTCAGTTATGGTTTAAATTTTTTCCCTAAAAATTTAAATTTAACTCTTTAAGTTTACTTATTTATTTTGAGAAAGAGAGAGAGAGTGAGCAAGCAAGGGAGGGGCAGAGAGAAAAAGAGAGAGAGAGAATCCCAAGCAGGCTCCACACTGTCAGCACAGAGCCCAATACAGGGCTCGAACCCACAAACTGTGAGATCATGACCTGAGCCAAAACCAAGAGTTGGACCCTTAACCATATAAGTCACCCAGGTACACCTATCTTTAACTTTTTACCAAAGTAACTTTAGCTCAAACTCAAAAGCAGCACTGTTTTAACATTCATTTCAAATGAATGTTAAGTAATCAGGAAAGAACAGAGTAAAAGGGCCATAGAGAGATATTTGAATCTGCCACCAACCTAGAATATGGTAAAAATGAAGGCATTTGACAGCTGCTAAACATAGAGAAATGTTTTCCTCTACCTAACCACATCACAACCACTTTAAACATGTGAAAAGTACCCCCCAAAATATTTCTCCATGAAATGCCCTAATAAAATTTATATTTGTGACCAATACTTATAAATCTTATGTGATGGCAAATACTGGGATCAGGGAAACCAAGAAAATAAGTAGGAGCTGTTCTGCAAAGTGTTCTCCTACATGAAGTGCACTTAAGGAGCAATAAAGAATAAAAATGGATTTGTTATGACGTAGGACCCAGCAGATACTGACCAAGGGAAGAGAGTATAATAACTATCACAAGAGAGAAATCAAAGATGAAGTAATTTGGAAAATGAGAAGAAAAAAGATAGAGTTCTCTGTTAATCACTATTTTTTTTTCTATTTTTTATTTTTGAGAGAGAGAGTGTGAGTGAGTGAGCAGGGCAGGGACAGAAAGAGAGGGGACAGAGGATCTGAAGCAGGCTCCACAATGACAGCAGAGAGCCCGATGTGGAGCTCAAACCCATGAACCACGTGATCATGACCTGAGCTGACATTGGACATTTAACCTACTGAGCCACCCGGCTGCCCCTAATCACTATTTTTAAAAAATTTCTCTGATTTGCTAAAAAATCACAGAACATTTGCTACCTTGCAACCACTACTCCATAACTGGAAGATTTGTTATGAAGGATCTGTTATAAAGGAATCTCAGCTTACCAAAGATGGTTGATGAAAACAGAAAATTCAGTGGATCCCCATAGGTAGAGGATTTGGTTCTCAGGTTTGTAAGACAAAAAACTCACTACATATAACCTTCTGATTTTTACATTTAATCCCACTACTGCATTCTTTCCACATTAACAGAAAAATGCTGCAAAAGAAAAGATTAATATTGACCCTAGTAGGAGTAATCACATTTTTTTGTTACTTTATCTAAGGCTAATTGAAATATTTTTACCTAATGATATTATTAACAAGAAAAAATATTAGGTTCAAAATAATATGTAAGGAATGATCATATTTTATAAAAAATAAAAATAAAAATAAATTTGATGCAATTTCGTTTTTTTCTTTTCTAATTTTCCTAAAAACAACATGCATTACCCATAATTATTAAGAGAGGGAATAGGAAGAATTGAAAGCTAATGAAGTGATTTTTATTAACCAAAGTAATCTATCACCAACATGTCAATTTACCCATCTCTTACAGTAACTATCATGATCTTTATGGGGACAGGTGTTGCTCAGACATTACTATCAGAGTATTAATTCAAAATATGTCTAAGATATTTATTTCATTATACTTAATTATATCTTAGCATGGTTTGTTCCTGGTGTCATATTCAGCTTCTGTCATTTCAAAATTATACTATATGAGTCACTTCTAAAAGAGATGGCTGTAAATAGCAAATTCCATACATGGATGGTACTAGCATCAGTCTGAAAGGGTAATATTTCCTGAATTTGACCCTAGTTTCAAGAGTGCATCTTGTTTGAGGGCTGTGGTCTTTTCTCCACTGATTATGTTGGTTTGCGTAAAAATTTCATTATTGTAACTGCATGCTTTAGCTCTGAATATTAAATGGTCTGTTGAGCTGTGTTATCATCATTGCTGATCATTAGTCTCTGTCATTAAGATGACAAGTTGAACTGGCTTTTGAAGAATTCAAATCTCTATGTGTAAATAATTGTTTGAAAAATAAGAAGAGAATGAATGGGAGTCTAGGAGGGACTATAGATACATTTAACAAAAAGAGACAAAATAAAATGGCTTTTTATACATGTGTATGTGCTAAGGGGATCTGTTTTAGAGTTTTGAGTATTTACTACTTTTAACTTACATACCTGACCTAATTTCAGTTACATGAGCCAAGAAAACTATTCAAAATGGGTATGACTACTAGTCTATGTCTCAAGGAAAGTAACTCACAGTCCTGATGTAAGAAATTTTATCACCTCTCTGAATTCCTAGAAAGATAACTCAACAGGAGATGAGGTTCTTTTCACACATTTTGCATTTTGCTTCAAATTAAACTTTTATTTCACACACAAAAAAATGTGAAGAGGTGACTAGATTAAACTGTTAGTAATCATGCCTTCAGCAGAGACATAATTTCACAATCACTGTGAAGCATTTTACAGTTTGGAGACTGGATTAACCGCAACACCAGGAGGCAGTGACCTTGCCCACCTCACAATTTCTGTAATAACAAAACCAGGGTTAGAAATTGAAAAGTTTATTCATTAGATAAATCATTTATAATGAATCATCTGACTTTCCAGCCTGTTACGGGCATAATAGATTACAGCAATAACAACCAACAGTCAGTCTACAGGAAAAAAAACAAACTTAAGTAGAGATAGGATATCAAATGTCATTGCATCACTTAAAAATTTCTAGACAAGTGCATTTTAAAGTTAAAATAAAATCCTACTTAGGATCAATGGTCTGAACAGCCCACGCACCCTGTCTTACTTGAATGTCTGCTGCCAAGAGTTCTAACATGTAGAATCCAGTCTGTGACATTTCTGTCTGTAATAGGATTATCCCAATATTTTCCCCACCCTAATCAGAGTAAGGTTACTCAGCGATGGTAGCACTTAAAGAGAGATCAAAGGTCATTAAGGAAAATACTCCTAAGATTTGGCAATTGAATCATGTATTTACTGAAGGCTTAAGATATGTGAATCTTCTGTGGTATTACTTGGCACTAAGAATTATGAACAAAACAGCTGACAGGCTTGAGCCTTTGGGCAGTTTATATAACTTGCTCACCAGGACAACTGAATTCTTTGCAGTATCTGTCTGAGACTAAATTTACAAAAATATTCATGGATAATTTAAACTATTTAGGGTATTACATTTAGATCAGGCACTTTAGAAGGAATATAAAAATCACCACAGATCTTACAGTGAAATATCCAAACAATTTTCCACGATAAAAGATTTACTATCATTTGCATTTAACAATTCATACATGTGAGAAAACTTTCATTGCCAGAAGTATCCCTGCTGTATTAGAACTTACTTAAACTACAGATTCTTTCTCATTAACTATCTATTCTTGCCAGGTTTTCATTCTTGGTCTTTCTCTGATTCTGAACAGCCTTCCAAGGGGAATTCATTTAAACCCATAAATTCAAGTACCTCCTGTGGACAGATAAAGCCTGAGTTGTATAACCATATATGCAACTGCCTGCTGGACATATGCCCCAAGGTGGTTCATCCAGAATCACAAACTCAACTTGACCAGATAAAACCTGTGACCTTTTATACCCAAAATGTGTCCCTCTTCATTGTTACAAATAAAACTACCAACCATTCAGACCCAACATTTTAATGGGGCACAACGGAGGAGAAAAGGCACCAGCCAGTTTTCCTAAAAGTGCATAGTGAGATCAGAGAACCACCACATAAAAAACAGAGCCCAAAAATGTGTGGGGCTCAATAGAGGCTAAAAGAGGTTAAAAGTAAAAGGACAGAAAGCCTCCTGGGTAGCTCAGTCTGTTAAGCATCTGACTCTTGATTTAGGCTCAAGTCATGATTTCATGGTTTCCTAAATGAAAACTCTGCCTTGGGCTCTATGCTGACCACAAGGAGCTTGCTTGGGATTCTCTCTTTCTCCCTCCCTCTGCCTCTCCCCCACTTATGCTGTCACTATCTCTCTCAAAATAAATAAATAAACAAATAAATACACTCATTTTTAAAAAAAAAAAAACAGTAAAAGGATAAAAACGACAGACTTTTCTACACTTACCCCCCACCCCCCCAAAAAAGACTAGAATGGCTATATTAACTAGACAAACTAGATTTCAGAGCAAAGGCTATTACAAGGGATAAAGAAGATCACTTCATAATGATAAAGAGTACTTAACAATCCTAAAGGTTTATGAACCTACTGACAGAACTTCAAACTATATAAAGCAAAAAGCTGATGGAACTGCAAAGAAAAACAAATCTACAAATTATAAGATTTCAAAGTCTTTCTTTCAAAAATGGAAAATAAGTAAGGACAAAGAAGATTTAAATAACATTATCAAGAGAATAGTAAATGAAACCTAAAGTAAGCAAAATAAAACACTAGATAGAATTCAACAAGGGAAAACAAAAACAACAAAATCAATAACTTCAAAAGCTACCTATTTGAGAAAGTCAATAAAATTGATAAACTGCTATCCAGACTGATAAAGAAAAACAGAGTGAGGACAGAAAATACAAATAATCAATAGCGAAAGAAGTCACATGACTACAATTCTACAGAAAGTAAAATAATAATAAAGGCAGATTAGCAACAATTCTATGCCCATAAATTTAACAACATAGATAAAATGATATCCTTGAAGGACACAAGCTACCAAAGCTCACTCAAGAAAAAACAGATAACCTGAATAGCTCCGTATCTATTTTTAAAATTGAATGTGTAGTTAAAACTTTTCCACAAAGAAAACCCCAGGCTCAGATGGCTCCACTCAGATGGTAGAATTTGGTGAATTCTACCAAATTTTTGAGGGAAACATATCAGTTCCATACAAGCTCTTCCAGAAAACTGAAAAAGGAAAACACTCCGCAATTCCTTCAATGAAGCAAGCATTAAGACAAAATCAGACAGATACAAGAAAAACAAAATAAAACCTACAGATCTATCCCTCACAAACATACATTAAAAAAATCCCCCACAAAATATTAGTAAAATACATCCAATAATATACATAAAGAATAACATATCATAACAAAATGAGGTTTATCCCAGTAGTGAAAGAATAATTTAACAATCAAATATCAACAAATATAATTCACCATATTAACAAATGAAAAGAGAAAAACCATATGATTATTTCAAAAGATTCAGAAAAAAGTTTTTGACAAAGCCAACATCCATTCTTTAATCATCATCATCATCATCATCATCATCATCATCATCTCAGCAGGCTATGAAGAAAATAGAATGGAAAGAAATTTCCTTGTCCTGATAAAGAGGATCTATGAAAAATCTACAGCTAGCATCATACATAATGACGTTCAGAAGACTGAACAATTTTCCCCCAAGATTAGGAACACGGAAACAATATCTGCTCTCATCACTGCTCTACAACATTGTATTGGAAGTTCTAATCAATGTAATAAGGCAAAGAAAATGAAGTGAAAGTCATCCAGAGAGGAAAAGAAGACAAACTGGCTTTACTTGTCCAGTACTCTTTCTACTATATGTCTAATTTTATGATTTATATTTTCTTTCCTCATTTTTTTTTTTGGTTAAGTTTATTCCTAGATAGATTATTGTTATTTGGTGTGATTGTAAATAAGATTATTTCCTTAACTTCCCTTTTCACTAGTTCATTATTGGAGTATAGAAATGCAACAAATTTCTGTATATTAATTTTGTATCCTGCAACTCTACTGAATTCATTTATTCTAGTAGTTTTTGAGTGGAGTCTTTAGAGTTTTCTGTATATACTATCATGCCATGTGTAAATAGCAAAAGTTTTATTTCTTCCTTTACTAATGTGGATGCTTTTCATTTCATTTTCTTTTATCGACTTCCAGTATTATACTGAATAAACATAGACCCTAACTTCTTTCTTCACATATTTTAAGTAGTTCTAAAACCTACATTGGGGCACCTGTGTGGTTCAGTAGGTTAAGCGTTTGAGTTCAGCTCAGGTGATGATCTCACAGTTTGTGAGTTCAAGCCCCACATCAGGCTCTGTGCTGACAGCCCAGAGCCTGGAACTTGCTTCAGATTCTGTGTCTCCCTCTCTCTCTGCCCCTCACTGCTCACACTCTGTCTCTCAACAATAAATAAATGTTAAAGAAAAATTTTTAAAAATAAATAAAGCCTAACATTCATCAGTGATTACACACTTCCTACAAAGAACACTTTTTGTGTGTGTGTGTGTCAGATGACCCCAGGGAACTTCTGTCCAACAAACTATCACTGTGTGCCAAGAATTCTCATGGCAACCACTTTAAAATCTGTGGTTTTTAAAAACGTCCTATTTAATTTTTTATCTTAGAATTATCATTTAAATATATGCCCCTATCACATACAATGCTTTATCACAGGATATAAGTAAAATGAAGGCAACAGAATAAAAGCTAAAGACAAAGACTGCCTTACAATAGTTGTACCATACTTGTCATACTGTCTCTTAAAGTCTCTTAAAATGTCCTCTTATTACAAGCCAATTAATCTATTTGCTTTCAGTATGAAAGTCATCTCTTCAAAATAGTCTATAGTAGAGTGTAATTTGTTTCTCATCTTATTTGGGAGACAAGACAGACTAATAAGGTTCTTTCATCTTTCATTATTTATTTACTTGTCGGTTGGTTACTTAGTTCAGTCTTCCTCTTTATAATACTTTGATTGCAATGAAGAAGCAGAAAGAGATATCAAGGAATCAATCCCATTCACAATTGCATCCAAAACCATAAGATACCTCAGAATAAACCTAACCAAAGACGTAAAAGACCTGTACACTGAAAACTACAGAAAGCTTCTGAAAGAAACTGAAGAAGACACAAAAAATACAAAAATATTCCATGATCATGGATTGGAAGAACAAATATTGTTAAAATGCTGATACTACCCAAAGCAATCTACACATTCAAGGCAATCCCTCTCAAAATAGCACCAGCATTCTTCATGGAGCTAGAACAAATAATCTTAAAATTTGTATGGAACCAGATATGATCCCAAATAGCCAAAGCAATCTTGAAGAAGAAAACCAAAGCTGGAGGTATCACAATCCCAGACTTTAAGCTATATTACAAAGATGTAATCATCAAGATAGTATGATACTGGCACAAAAACAAACTCATAGATCAATGGAATAGAATAGAGAACCCAGAAATGTACCCACAAATATATGGGCCACTAATATTCAGAAAAGCAGGAAAGAATATCTAATGGAAAAAAGACAGTCTCTTCAGCAAATGGTGTTGGGAAAACTGGACAGTAACAGGCAGAATGAACCTGGACCACTTTCTTACACCACACACAAAAATAAATTCAAAATGGATCAAAAACCTAAATGTGAGCCAGGAAATCATCAAAATCCTACAGGAGAAAACAGGCAGCAACTTCTTTGACCTCAGTCACAACTCCTTAGTTGACATGTCTCCAGAGGCGAGGGAAATAAAAGCAAAAATGAACTACTAGGATCTCATCAAGATAAAAAGCTTCTGCACAGAAAAGGAAATAATCAACAAAACTAATATGCAATTGATGGAATGGGAGAAGATATTTGCAAATGAAATATAAGGAATTAACATCCAAAAATCTATAAAGAACTTCTCAAACTCAACACCCAAAAAACAAATAATCCAGTGAAGAAATAAGCAGAAGACGTGAAGAAGACTTTTCCAAAGAAGACATCCAGATGGCTAACAGACACATGAAAAGATGCTCAGCATCAATCATTATCAGGGAAATACAAATCAAAACCACAATGAGATACCACCTCACACCTGTGAGAATGGCTAAAATTAACAACTCAGAAAACAATACATGTTGGAGAGGATGTGGAGAAAGGGGAACCCTTTGCACTGTTGATCAAAATGTAAACTGGTGCAGCCACTCTGAAGAACAGTATGGAGGTTCCTTAAAAAATTAAAAATTGAACTATCCTATGACCCAGCAATTGCACTACCAGATATTTATCCAAAGGATGCAAAAATGCTGATTCGAATGTGCCCCAATGTTTATAGCAGGACTATCAACAATAGTCAAATTATGGAAAGAGCCCAAATGTCCATCAACTGACGAATGGATAAAGAAGATGTATATACATATACATACAATGGAATACTACTCAGTGACGAAAAAGAATGAAATCTTGCCATTTGCAACAACATGGATGGAACTAGAGTGTATTATGCTGAGTGAAATAAGTCAGTCAGAGAAAGACAAATATCATATGATTTCATTCATATGTGGAATCTCAGAAACACAACAGATGAACATAGGGGAAGGGAAGCAAAAATAAGATAAAAACACAGAGGGAGGCAAACCATAAGAGACTTAAACACAAAGAACAAACTGAGGGTTGCTGGATGGGAGGTAGGTTGGGGGATGGGTTAAATGGGTGATAGGCATTAAGAAATGCCTTAATGAGGCACTTTTTGGGATGAGCCCTGGGTGTCATAGGTAAGAGATGAATCACTGGGTTCTACTCCTAAAACCAAAACTATATGGTATGTTAACTAACTTGAATTTAAATAATAATAATAATAATGTTTTGAAATATATTCATATTTGTAATTTTATTGAGTTACACTGTAAGTCCTAAATTGTGTGTGTGTGTGTGTGTGTGTGTGTAAGTTCTCACACTCAACGTAGTTACACATTCACTCATAGACTACTAATGAATAACAAAGCACAAATTCTTGTACTTAATAATGAATTGTTATGACAATATATTTTTATTACCTTTATTGAAAATCAGCCATGCTAAAGGATTTTTAAAATTGCAATGGGAGTAGCATTGGAGGTATTTTAAATTAAAAGGATAATCACATATTCTTGTAGTAGGGTGACCCTATGTCTCATTTCAGTCAGTCTAGTCTTTGAACCTGTTGATCCAGTTCTGTCCTGTTGAGCATTTTTCTGGTAAAAGTGTCCTTGTTTGGACGATCAACTACATGGTTACCCTATTTTTTTGAGATTACTCTGAGACTTTGAAATGTTCACATCTTTTGGTCTAATAATCCCTCAAAAATCTATTCAAAAAAATCACTGATGCAGGATGTACATTTGTATAATAAACATGTACATTATTAGATCATTCAAACTCACAAAAATGTAAACAATTTACAAGGCAACAACTGAAGAACTGGTAGGTAAGTAAGGTTCATAAATGAATGGAATACTATGCACCACTTAAACATTGTTTTTAAAAATAATTGAGTGAGGGAGCTCAAAACATAATTTTAACAGAAAAGGCAAAATATAAAATGCATTTATAACATAATCCCTTCTCTATTATATATTTCATACATAATACACACACCATTCATAAAAATAGAAATACCCAAAATGATGAACAGTTAATCTCTGAATAATGACATGAATAATATTTTTTCTTCAGATTTTCCTGTATTTTAAAATTTTTCTCTAATATTGCATTGCTTTTATAATCATAAAAAATAATTACCAGGAAAGCAAAATAGAGAGAGAATCAGAATTCTAAAAGATCTGCTCTTTAGGAGTTTTGGCAGAGGAGAGACCAGTTTGAGTAAGCAAATGAAGCATAAAGCAAGAAGGATCTTTAAAAGCAACACGGTAACATTGGTTAGTAACACAGATCACGTTCTGTGCTATTATCCTTTTCAAAGGTTACTAATACCAATAGTAATTCAAACAGAAAAAGTCTCTCAAACCAAGGTAGTATATAGTCTTACTTAAACCTAAAACAGCCCAATGTTACCTCGAGTATTACATTGTACACACTTTAAAAAGAAGCATTATTTTATGGAATATATCTAAAGGATAGCAACTAAGATAACATTTTTAAAAACCTGAATGAAGTCTGATGAAGAACAAATACTTAAGGACACTGGGAATGCTTCTTCTAAGGAAGAATGTAAGCAAACACAGGTTTTGTGTAATCTAGTGAAGAAAATAGCTAATGGTTAGAGCTAACTAAGGAGGAAATGGGATCTTTCCTCAGGCAGTAAGTTCCCCCTTTCTGCCCACTTGGGGATTGCTATCCATTAAATACATGTAAGGTAACTGCTAAAGAATCTGCTTGACAACCACTTTGGAATCAACTGTTATTTGTAAAGATATTCTCGTTAATCTTGTTTAAGAGTGATAAACTAAGCATCAGGTGGGTATTTAGATTAAGTGTTCTCTAATGAACCCTCCAAATTGGCATGTCATGCCTTTAGATGTTCTAAGACCGATCCCAATGTGGGAGCAGGGGTTCTCTTCCGCACAACACCGAGCAATTCTTGGGACACTCTAACGGTACCCAAGAATTCAACTCAGTTCTGACACTAACTACCTGGAAATACCATCAGATTGCACAGGTTAAGTGTTCAGTCCCACAAAACTGCCACCACAACCCTCACCTCAGATGTCAGTTGCAAGCTCAGGCTATTTACTTATGCCTCTAATTGACCAGCTACAGACTGTAGGTTCCAACAATCTCCTCCTTAGGTTTAATTAATTTGCTAGAGGGACTCACTCACAGAACTCAGGGAGACATTTAACTCACGTTTACCAGTTTATTAAAGGATATTATAAAAAAATAGAAATCAACAGCCAAATGAAGAGATAGTCAGGGCAGGGTCTCAAACAAAGGAGCTTCTATCTTCATGGAACTTAGGGCCTGGCTCGGTGACACACAGAAGCATTCTGGTCCCTAAGCATGGAAGATCTCTGGGAGAAAAAAAAAAAACAGGCCAAAAAGTTGTTCTCATGACTTTTTATGAAGGCTAATATAGTCATTGCCTAAGTCTTTGGTCATTGGCCAACTCAGCCTTCAGCCTCTCTCCTCTCCTCGGTGTTCAGGCAGTCAGACTGGAAGTTCCAACCCTCCAATCACATGGTTGGTCCTCCTGGCAACCAGCCCCTGACCTTGGGTAACGTCTAAAAGTCACCTTCATTAATAACAAGACACTCAGGGGCGCCTGGGTGGCTTGGTGGGTTGAGCGTCCGACTTCGGCTCAGGTCATGATCTCACGGACCGTGAATTCAAGCCCCGCGTTGGGCTCTGTGCTGACACCTCAGAGCCTGAAGCCTGTTTCAGATTCTGTGTCTCCCTCTCTCTCTGCCCCTCCCCTGTTCATGCTCTGTCTCTCTCCATCTCAAAAATAAATAAACGTTAAAAAAAAAAAATAACAAGACACTCATTTCACTTTTGTGACTCTGAAGCATGTTCAGGAACTGTAGATGATCATCTGAATGGCCAATGCGAAAGAAGGTTTAAAATGAAGCCCTGCTAACAGTCACTCAAAATAGTCAAAAGGACACTGAGGAAGTAGGGCCTACACATGTATGTCTCTTGTTTCAATCCTTTAACACCATCAACTTTTGATTTTTGTCAACTGCAACTCCACCACTTCCTAGGACACATCCTTCTACTTTGAACTGAAATACATAATGCAACACATCTGTTAGCTAAATAACCAATTGTGTTACTAGGCAGTCAGTTTAAACTCTGCCAGCACCGATCATGTCTTTCAAAACAAATTATATAACCCTATGGTTTTTGCCTTTATAAGCCTGCACTCCCATTTACAATTCAGAACACACTTTTAATTTCAGTTGATTCTGTGCCTCCTGGATTGCAATCCCTAGGACCTCAATTAAGGGCTTTTGGTTGCTTTACAGCTTCTTCTTCTTATATATTTCTTATAAATCGTTACATCGCCATATAATGTTACCATTCCTGAGATTTGACCCATGTTGCTCACATTTAGTTTTATAGCAAACTGTTAAGACATGGATGTTCCATCATTAGTTACCAATTCTTCTCAGCTACTTCACTATTCATTAGCACTTCCACTAGAAGTGGAGGGGTGGAGAGAAGTTCATTCAAATGAGTCGACTCTTGTGCATGTTAAAAGTTAAAATGAAAGACTTTGTGCAAGAGTTTAACATCCCTGGCCAAAGTGCTTTATTAGTATTACGAGCTCCCTTAACCACTTTATCCCTATTATCTATCTCCCTTTGCATAAGATCTCTTCCATATGGTAACTAGGCATACCATTAAGGATTTAGAATATGATTGTGAAATCAGCTTCCCTGAAATGCCAAATCTATAACAATAATAACACGATAGTGCTGAGTTCATCTAGCTAGCCCAGAGTTCTGGTTTTATCACAACTGAATATACATTTTATAAAGGACTGATCTTTTGTCTTGCTTTATCATGGCTTCTAAGGTAAACATCATTCACCCTAAGCGAATGGACCATAAGTATCCCTAAGCTTCATTATTGTAGATTTCTGGGTAAGTTCCTCATCCAGAAATTTTATTTACAGAAAATAGACTACATTAACCAGGTGAGAATTTGCTTCTATTAACTACTGTAGTAAAACACACACACACACACACACACACACACACACAACATAAATTATACCATCTTAACCTTTCCAAGTGTAGAGTTCAGTAATTATTAAGTATACTCACACTGTTGCAAAACAAGTCTCCAGAACTTTTTCATCTTGCAGAACTGAAATTCTATACACATTAAACAATATCTCCTTTCTCCACCCTGTTCCCGGTAACCACCATTCTACTCTGGTTTTAAGAATTCACTTTTTGTATATAGTTTTCCAATTTTGTTGTATTTCTTATATATTTGTGAAAACAGTGAAAAATGCACACTAATGTTTCATCTCACTCTTTTTTAAAAAAAATCAATCATTATTCAAATATTAGGTTTCCCTAAATGTCATAGTATATATTGTTTTAATGCTACACTAACTATAAAAGCAATTTGAAAAGTAACAGGCATTTTTTTCTTATCATACCTGAAAAGTGACTGTTAGAAAAAAAATGCAAAAGGCATTTAAGCAGTTTTTCTCCTTAGTTCTGTTCAAATATAGAAGAGCATAATTAGGTAGACAAGCTGCCTAACTCTGCAATACACTTCATCTCCACAACTCACAAACCCGCAGCAGTAACAAGCTTTGCAGTAAATTAAAATCTCCACTTTCTGAAAAAAAATTACATTCAGAAAGATGAAGTAAACACCAATTTTCTCTTTCCCAAGAGTGAAGTGTATGAAGTTAGAAAAAATTTCTTTCATTTTTTTTTTAATTTAGCAAGTTAAGATGCTGTAATAATGATGAGACATTCATTTTTCTCACCACCAAGTAATCACTTCCACATTAGTGGACAGCTTATGGGTTTGATTGCTTCAGTGCCACTTAATAATCCTGGAAAAAAAAGCCAACATTTTTCTTGGGTTCTTTTTGTGAAAGAAAGAGAAAGAAAGAAAGAAAGAAAAAAAGAAAGAAAGAAAGAAAGAAAGAAAGAAAGAAAGAAAGAAAGAAAGAAAGAAAGAAAGAAACTAAGAAGAAAGAAGAAAGAGAAGAAATACAGAAGAATAGGAGAAACACGAAGCAGAAATTCCTTCACAAAAGACCCCTCGACCATCACACGCCACCTCCCTCCACAACTCCCCCATCGCCCCCAGAAAAACCCCCCCCCCCCCATCCTCCATCCAGAGTGCGTCTGCAGAGAGGGATCTAAGAGTTACTTGGCAATGCAGGCAACGCAAGTATTTCACTTTGGATTCCGTCTTCCTTTTTTGTGAAACATTTAAAAGAAATTCTTTCTGGGGTGCATGGGTGGCTCAGTCGGTAAGCTTTTGATAGGCTCAGATCATGATCTCAAGTTCATAAGTTCAAGCCCCACATTGGGCTCTCTGCTGTCAGCACAGAGCCCACTTCAGATCCTGTCTCCTCTCTCTCTGCCTCTCTCTCTCTCTCTCTCTCAAAAATTAATAAACATTTTAAAACATAAGTTGCTTTCTTTCATTCTACCCTAAATTCAAAGTTTCTAAGATAGATCTCTTGATTCTACCCACATTCTTGAAATGATTAAACACAAAATCTTCTCTAAAATAAGTACCTGAATGAATGCTGCTTCTGCAAAACCAAGTTGACACAGTCAATGTCAAGATAAGACCAGAATACATATTTCTCAGACCAGGTAAGGAAGTAATGCCTAAAGTTTTCAAGATCTATGGAGAGAAAGCTAGTAATAACCCAGAAAGTCATGCATGGAAGCTCAGCAGAACCTTAAATCTGTCAGTAAAGAAACAATAAGAGGGATGCCTGGTTGGCACAATCAGGTTAAGTGTCTGACTTCAGCTCAGGACATGATTTCGTGGTTTGTGAGTTCAAGCCCCGCACTGGGCTCTGCACTGACAGTGCAGAGCCTGCTTGGGATTCTCTCTCTCTCTCTCTCTCTCTCTCTCTCTCTCTCTCCCCCTCCCCCACTTGCACTCTCTTTCTCTCTCTCAAAATAAATAAACTTTAAAGAAAAAGAAACAATAAGAAAATGGATCCCTAAAAGTATTAAAACCTACTACAGAATCTGAGATAAAACCATTATCTCTTCATTTCTTTATTTTTTTATTTTTTTTAAATTTACATCCAAATTAGTTAGCATATAGTACGTTATCTCTTCATTTCTGATCTGAGGATGTTCTTTTCAGGAGTTCTATTTGTCAGCACAGCTCGCAGACTCACTACGTGTTATACAGGTCTTTTAAACCAAATTAATGATTCTAAAAACATATTTTCCAGTTCATTGCAGGTACATCTCTAAATTACACTGGGCTTGCAAGTTGTAACAAGCACTATATCACATAGCTGTAAGTTCCTCCTATTCAACCTATTTTAAGTTCTGATATCAACCAAGGTAATAATGCCCATCACAAAAAACTATCACAGGTTTCAATACCTGTTTAAAAATATTCATTAATTCAAAGATCAAGAGCCCTAAGTGAAAGGCACTGGACTAGGTGGTGTAGGTGACACAAAGTTAGAAAACCATCCCTACCCTAGTCTGTTTTCAGTCTCCCCAGGATGACAGGGATAAAGAAATTAACAATGAAATTAACATTGAAAGAAATTAACAATGAAATGCCAAGTTGAATCTGTTATTCAAACTAGGATACTTTCAGAGTGAGAGAAGTGCTTCTAAAAATTAAGCCAGGATAACAGACATAAACAAGTCTGTCCAGGGAAAACTGGGACATACAGTTACCCTAACTATGGTAGTCAATGTTTTGCAGTTTAAGTTGTTCAAAAGTGTTATTTTGTTTTTGACTAGAACAAAGCCATGAGATAAATAACACAACACAATCCCCACTTTTAGATGGGAAAACTAAGCCTGAGAGAAAGTAAATGAGTTACCTAAGGTTTACACAACTAATAAATGATGGGACCAGGGCCTGAGCTGAGATTTTCTAATTGCACATCTAATGTCTTTCCACTATAACACACTTGCCTCATCATTCGCTGTAACTACTACATATGCATATAAATTCTATAATGACAACTTGTGGGAAGCATTGTTCTTCTGATTATAATATATGTACAGAAATATAGGGAGAAAACATTTACCAGTTTGACGGCATTTCACTTTCATAATAAAAATTATGTGGATAAATGAGGACAGACTAATCAAAGGAAACTATATGACAGAGCTGACCTACAAAAAAAAAGATAAGAGCCAAAACAATTTCAAATAAAATCAGAGTCTAAAGAGGGATATCCTCATCACTGTTATTCAAAATTGTCTTGTACATTGTAATGGATAAATATTGGATAAGAAGAGATAAAATCATCTCCTTTTCCTAATAAGAGTGTTATAATAATAGTGACAATGACCAGAATTTTTAAAAATTGGTAAGATAGTCAGATTCAAAATAAATATTTTAAAACTCAGTAATATTTGTATTTTCCAGCAATAAGTTCTCCCTCCTACCAATCCCAGACTCCTCCAGACTTCTTCTCATTCCATATAGAGTTTTGTCCCCAGTTATATCAGATTTTTCCAGTCTTGAACAGAATACCTAACACCCTACTCTGAAGTGTCTGGTTTGGATTATTTCTCCAAATCCAGAGCTACGAACAGGACAATGATTTATTCTGTATCTGTGACCAATAGGACTTGCTAACATATTCCTTTCAGGACTGCCTGAAAAGACTGCCTCTAAACAAAATTCTACCCTTAGTCTTAGAGCCACTGGCAACAAATTTCTGGATATTTTAAAATGGCAAATTTCTTTCAGTCTTTAAGAACGTATAACTACTGACATCCAATATCAAAACACTCAATGCAGACAAGGAAAAAAAAATGTCCATGATAAAAGTATGCATGTGTGCTTTTTTTGGGGGGGTGGGGCGGGCGGGAATTGTCCACTTCACTATTAGCTCCCTAACAATCTGATATAACCTGTTTCAAATACCTCTTTCAGTCACTACAATCTCTTTATTTCTAAAATGACAGCAGTTTCTACAAAACTCAAAAACTAGTTGATTTATCAATGATATTTATGTGTCATCCTTTTAAAGAACACTGGTAACATTAAAAGAATTTCCATATCATTGCTGTGTTGAGATTTATTCTTTGAGAACTTGCATCTTTGTGTCTGTAATAGATACTTGTGACTCTCCTTGTGGGCTTGGTGAAGTGAGCAGCCGTGTGAAGAAGTCCACATGGTAAAGAACTGCAACAGCCTCTGGGAACTGCATTGGCTTCTAGGATCTGAGGATCTGTGTGGTTTTAGAACCACAGGAAATGGATTCTGACAACGACCTGAATGAGCATGGAAGTGGATTCTTCTCCAGTCAAGCCTCCAGTTGAGAAAGCAGCCTGGCCAATACAGTAAATAAAGCCTTGTGAGACCTTGAAGCACAAAGCACATTCAAGCCATGCCCAGAATCCTGGCCCATAGAAGCTGTATGTGTTGTTTTAAGCCATTATTTGTAATAAATTGTTACACAGCATCATGAAACTAATGTATCTTCCAATGTCTCTGTCTTAGAGTAAAATCCCAAGTCATTTTCACAATTTGGCCCCTTGCTACCCACTCTAACTTCATCTTCTCCCATTTCACCACTGCAAACTTTGCTCTAGCTACAATGGCCTCTTTGCTTGTTAAATAGCACAGACTTGCCATATTTCCTATATGACAGACTGGCTGAGCCTTCAGCATTCTGCCTGGAATGCTGTTCCCAGATACCTGCTTAGCTCACAACTCACCTTCTTCAGGTACCTATTCAGAGATCACTTTGTTGGAGACAACTTCCCCTGAAAAAAAAATAGGAATTCCAACCCCCATTCAACATGCACTGCTAACATCTGACTACTTTATTTTCCCCACAGCAGTCTCATATCACCACCTGATAGGTATTTATTCATTTATCTGTTTATTGTATCTGTCCCTGTACCAGAAGGTAAAGTCCAAGGGGGCAGAGATTTTTTGTTGTTGTTACCTGTTGTTAACCTATATATGTGCAACATGTGTTAAATAAATAAATAAATTGATAGATAAGTTAACAAATTAATTAATCAAAGCAAATGCACTATTAAAGAAATGAGAGAGGAGTTAACAAAATGACTTAGTGTAGAGATACATTTAATCTAACAAATAGAATAGAAAAAGCATTCAGAACTATAACAAATTATAATTTCCTAATTCCTCATGATCCAGGTGGGAAAAATGATGTATATATTTTTTCTAATTGGGGCCTCTGGGTGGCTCAGTTGGTTAAGCGTCTAACTCAGGTCCTGATTTCACAGTTCATGGGATTGAGCCCATCAAGCAGTGCTGAGCCTGCTTGGAATTCTCTCTCTCCCTCTTTCTCTATCTCCCCTGCCAGCTCATGCTCTCTCACACTCTTTCTCTCAAAAACATTTAAAACATTATATACAGTAAACATTTAAATATATATACAGTAAAACCTTGGTTTCCAAGCATAATTTGTTCCAGAAACATGTCGTAATCTAAAGCACTCGTATATCAAAGCGAATTTCCCCATAAGAAATATGGAAACTCAGATGATTCATTCCACGCCCAAAAATATTCATATAAAAATGATTATAATAGTGTGATATAATAGAAAATAATAAATAAAACACAAAATATAAAGAAAAATAAGCAAATTAACCTGCACTTACCTTTGAAAACTTCTGTGACTGGTGTGAGGGAGACCATGGAGAGAAGGGTTATTGTGTAAGACGACTTTCATTATCACCAACAGAATCACTGCTATCTTTTGGCTCAATGGAATCTTTTTCTGTATGGGGGCCATTGTATATGCTTGTACAGATGTTGACTACAGCACAGTATTAATAAACTCTTGTCATATACTGTATTTAATGTAACTGGCAATAAGGCAACAGAGGAAAGGGTCTGTATCTGCAGACAGCCTGATCTAGAATGAAGCAAAGAATTCCTGAGCTTACTCTTGTATGGAAAAGCAAAGGACTGTCCCTAGGTGCTTTGAAGTGACAAAAAATACCAGTTGTGGTAGTACCAGTTGTACCTGGTACTACCTGGTAGTATCTGGTAGTACCAGTTGTGGGCACCTTCCAATGTTCTGAAAAATCACCAATTTCTGCCAAACACTACAGCCTGAGACCGAGCATCCGAGCATGGGAAATGATCACCCACAATCCCACAGCAAGAGAGAGAGAGAAGAACCATTGGCTCCATTGTGATCATGTGACATTCAGCATCATGTACTACTTGTATTGCAAGACATGGCTTATTTATCAAGTTAAAATTTATTAGAGATGTTTGCTCATCTTGTGGAACATTCTCTCATAACCAGTAACCCCCAATCCAAGGTTTTACTGTACATGTGTATGTGTGTGTGTGTGTGTGTGTGTGTGTGTATATATATATATATATATATGAGCATATACACCCCCCCACACCCACATACACATGTATTTCCTAATCATGGGAATTGGACTAACTCCAACTTCCACACGACAATGGAGCAATGACTAAAATGTTCTAAGAGAAAGAGAGAATTACTTTACTATTTTATACTCAATCAGATTTTCTCTTTAGATTCAGGCAATTGACTTTATTAAGCAAAAAAAATCATAAGAAATACAATTTCTACAATAGCTTTATGAAAACTGAAGTTCTACCAATCAAGAAATTGATGACATAAGGGGCTCGGAAATGGAAAAGCAAGAATAAATAAAATAAGTGTTGGTGGGCATTGAATCAATTTAAATAAATCTAGTTAGACAACTACAGAAATTTGCTAGAAAATACATTTTGAATGCTTTAAACTTTGACAAAGAGAAATAATATAACTGACAAAGCTGAAAGACTGGTGGAGAAGTGGTAAGAGGAAGTAAAAGGATATTAGAATATTTCCTCATAATTCACATGAGGGAGAAAATTTATATTATCTCAAAAATTGAAGCCTGAAATTTTTTAATGGCCCAAACAACTTAATTTATTCTTCATAATAATTTTAGTAACCTTAGATCTTTTCAGAATTGTTTTTACAAAGTTCTTCTGTAGATTGGCACAAAGTAAATATTTAGGCTTTGTGGGATGCACACAATCTCTCTTATGTTTTCCTTCTTTATTTCTTCTATAACTCTAAAAATGTGAAGACCAACCTTAACCGCCAAGCTGCACAAAAACAGGCCTTGGGCTAAATTTGACCTGCCTGCTGTATTTTGTTGACTCCTGGCTAAATAACATTCCATTGTTCTTTCATTTCCACTGTAGAATGTTTTGATTCTGTTAAATGTAAGTAAAGCTGATTGTGGTATTTTGTATTTAAACCTATATGATAATTTCTAGGGCTTCCACTTTTGGCCAAGATGTACCCAACAGGTATAATTCACGATGTTTGACATCCAATCAAAAATTATCAAGCATGCAAAAAACCAGGCCAATATGAACAATAAGGAGGGGGAAAAAACCTAAATTAAAACCAACATGGAAATTACACAGATGATAAAATTTGTAGACAAGAACATTAGACTAGCTGTTACAGCTGTATTCCATATGTTCAAATAGCTAGAAGAAAGATTGAGCATGTTATGCAAAAACCTGGAAGATATTTAAGACTCAAATATAACTTCTAGAAGTGAAAACTTCAATGTCTAAGATCTTTAAAAATATATACTGGGGGCACCTGGGTGGCTCAATCGGTTAAGCGTATGACTTTTTTGATATTAGCTCAGCTCATGATCCTGTGGTTCATGAGATCAAGCCCCACATGAGTCTCTGCACTGACCACATGGAGCCTACTTGAGATTTTGTCTCTCCTCCTCTCTCTGCTCCTCCAATGTTCACTCTCTCCCTGTGCCTCAAAATAAATAAACATTAAAAAAAAATTTTAGGGGCGCCTGGGTGGCGCAGTCGGTTAAGCGTCCGACTTCAGCCAGGTCACGATCTCACGGTCCGTGAGTTCGAGCCCCGCGTCGGGCTCTGGGCTGATGGCTCAGAGCCTGGAGCCTGTTTCCGATTCTGTGTCTCCCTCTCTCTCTGCCCCTCCCCCGTTCATGCTCTGTCTCTCTCTGTCCCAAAAATAAATAAACATTGAAAAAAAAAAAATTAAAAAAAAAAATTTTAACTACACCAGATGGGATTAACAGAGATAAACGCTGCAAGAGGAAAAATTAGTAAACTTGTAAGTGTATCAGTAGAAATCACCCACACTGAAACACATAAGGACAAAAGGCTGGAAAATAAATGAACAAAGTGTCCATGAGTTGTGGGAATATTTAAACTGATCCTACAATTTATCAATGTTCTGCTCATTGTTTAACTGAATCCTTGAGAGAGAGAACACAGAAAAATATTTGAAAATACAACCACCAAACTTCATCAAAATTTCCAAATTTGATGAAAACTATATTACCATATATGCAAGAAACTCAAGTAACCGAAGCACAAGAAAAAAATGAACCACAAGAAATTGTTTAAAACCAGTGATATAAAGAAAAACCTAAAAGCAGCCAAGGAAAAGACACATTGCATACAGGGAAACAAAAATACAAATTAAACCAGTGAAAAGCCAAAAGGTAGTGGGGTCACATTTTTAAAGTACTAAAAGAAAAGAATTGGCAACCTAAAATTCTAAACCTATGGGGGAAAAAAAAGCTTTCAAAAACAAAGGTATATACTTATTAAAATGGCTAAAATCTAGAACACTGACAAAACCAAATGCTGACAAGGATGCGGAGCAATGGCAACTCTCGTATATCACTGATGGGAATGCAAAATGGTACAGCTACTGTGGAAGACAATTTGGTTTCTTACAAAACTAAACTTACCATACAATCCAGTAATCATTCTCCCTGGTATTTACCAAAGACGCAGAAAACTTATGTCCATACAAAAACCTATAAGGATATTTATAGCAACTTTATTCATAATTGCCAAAACCTGGAAGCTATCAATATGTCCTTCGGTAGATGAATGGGTAAATAAACTGTGGTACATCTAGACATGGAATATTATTCAGCGCTAAAAAGAGCTATCAAGCCATGAAAACATACAGGGGAACCTTAAATGTGTATTACTATTATATGATTCTAACTATCTGGCATTCTGGAGAAGGTAAAACTGTGAAGACAAAAAAAAAATTAAATGGTTTCTAGGAAGCAGGGGTAAGATAGAGACACAGGCAGAGGAGAGAGGAGTTTTTTTAGGGCAGTGAAAATACTCTGTATGAAATTATAATGATAGATCTATGTCATTACACAATTTTACAAACCCATGTAAGATACAATGCCAAGAATGAACCTTAAGAAAAACCAAGGATTTGGGGTGACCATAATGTGCCAATTTAAGTTCATCCTTGGTAAAGAAAAAAAAATGTACCATTCTTGTAAGTGATGTTCATAATGGGGGAGGCTATGCATGTATAGGGGCAGCAGGTATATAGGTAATCTGTCCCTTGCTCTAAATTTTATTGTAAACCTAAAACTGCTCTTAAAAATAGAAAGCCTTAAAAAATATGACTTACTAATGATCAATAAGCACATGAAAAGATGCTCAACATCATTAGTCATTAGGGAAATGCGAACCAAAACCATAATGATTTACCACTTCACACCCACTAGAATGGCTATAATTAAAACAGACAATAGCAAGTGTTGACAAGGATGTGGAGAAATAGGAACCCTCATACACTGCTAATGGGAGTGTAAAATGGTGTAACTACTTTAAAAAATAATTTGTCAGTTTCTCAAATATTAAATATAGGATAACCATATAACCTGGCAATTCAACTCCTAGATATCTACCAGGAGAAATGAAAATATGTTCACATAGAGTTACACACAAATGTTCACAGCAGCCAAAAAATGGAAAAAAATCAAATACCCATCAACTAATGAATGTGTTTACACCTATACAACAGAATTCTATTTGGTGATTTAACACAGCAATAAAGTCCCAATACATGCTACAACATGGAAGAATGTCAAAAATATTATGCTTAATGAAAGAAGCCAGACACAAATTAATGCTATTTATATTATCCTAGCTATATGAAATGCCCAGTAAAAGTGCCATAAAGTAGATTAATGATTGCATATAGCTGGGGGAAGGAATGAGGATTTAATACAAATGGGCATAAGGTTTGTTCTTGAGATCATGGAGATGTTCTAAAATTAGACTGTGGGATAGTTGCACAACTCTGCAAATACACTAAAAATCACTGAATTGTATACTTAAAATGGAGTTACAATATCTTAATTAAATCTAACCGAAGCTATTTGAAAAACACAAAAGTAAATAAAGACCTTCTCAG